>NC_141604.1:8220798-8515798 GCF_047967505.1 Dipteris shenzhenensis
TACCAAAAATAAAGCCAGAAAAGGAAGTTTTGTCAATGTGTTTGCACCCCTTGTGTATGAAATGGAAAGGGATATGCTGGAATAACATGCATGGAACTTACAAACATAGGTTGATCATCGTGATGACCTGGAATTTAAGAGGGTTGTGTTTAGCCTAGAAAAAAGCACCTATTGGTAAGGTATCGATGCAGAAAAAGCTCTTGGTCTTGGCTCTATAGGAGCTAAAGAGGAGCTAAAGGTGGGCAGCATAGGCTTTGATGATTAGCGAATACTCGGCAATATTACAGAGCCACTATGGGCTGGACTTTTTCTTGAATCATAAGAGAAATGCCTTTACCTAATGGATCTTCTATGTGCACCCAATTTTTGCTGATAATAACACTAGCATCCTAGTTGGTGAGGAGGAGAATATAAGAAAATCCTTGGCTTTCTTTGAAGAGTTTGTAGCGGTGTCCGATTTTGGAATCAATCAGGGGAAGACAACTACTATATGGTTAGGCTAGGATGAGATGCATGCATGGAGTTTTTCTTTTACCTTTACATGGATTAAAACTAGAGAAGTTATCAGCATCGATGTTAGTTTCGTTAAGAAGCGAAACTTTTATATTGGTATCGAAAGTTTATATGCTGTGTAAATGTTGAAACATTTGCCAGGATTTGAAACTTTTACGCAAAAAGATTAAAGTTTTGCTAAGAAATACATCTTTTGCTTCAAAATTATGAAGAAAATATATAAAATCATACCATATTCTATAAGTAAACTAAAAAAATTACCCCAATAAATTTGGTTCATTTAGTTTTAGTTTTTAAACTGGATCTTGTGAAGCAATTTCTAAAGCCAAAGCTTTGTTTACCAAAATAAGATTACTATTTAGAAAACTCAACTAGTTGAAGAAGCGCTTTGGCTAGTATAGTGTGAAAACTTATAGAAGTAGTAACATAGACTTTAGCCTCACAAGCTAGTTGGTCTCTATTCAATGACCTTAGTACCAATGCATTCTTTGCAATAAATTATATAAACGACTACTATTCACATACTTAGTGTGTGTTTTTATTGGGGCCAAGTTGTGGCTTGCAATTGCTAGATTAAGCATCCTATCTTGATTGACAAGTGTGGAAAGAGTGTCTGGGTTAGTTGGGGCCAGGTGTGTGGGTCGCAATTACAAGCTTGAGCACTCTCTCTCTCTCTCTCTCTCTCTCTCTCTCTCTCTCTCTCTGTGACACACCCCTACTATTCTCTCAATCTCAATATGGCTCACACACACACACATTTTCAAAATCCAAGTTGATATCTCAAGCCATGTACACGTGCTAGACCCTCACTCTGAGACCTTTTTGGTATTTGAAAAGTTAACTTCCAATGCTTCTCTGCCTACGCTAGGCTAGTCTAGCAACAAGGTGGGTGTTGGCTAGAATATTTAATTTGGACTTTGCATTTGCCAGTGCTCCTTCCCGACAAGGTTCCAGTTAAGGGGGTGCTAGTATCGTGATTGTCTTATCATAGCAAAATCTAGCAGCTGGATTGTGTGATCATAGCCGTGATAGGCACACAGAGGCACACAAACTGACATAAGAAATGAATGAAAAAAGAGTGGGAGGGTATCAAGTCCTCTAACCTAGCTATATAAAGGCTTTAAGGGGAGAGAAATGATTTGCTGCACCTAGGAAAATCCCTCTCCTACCCCCTTCCACGCTCTCAAAGCCCTGCATAATGCTATTCAAGTCATGGGATCCATTGTTTGCCTTGGCTCTCCATCACGTAACATGCCACCAGCTATAGCCATGACCAGGGGAGTTGCACGATGGGGAGCCAAGGGAAACGGTCTTAATGAGGGGCTTCCAAAAAAGATAGGACAGAATTGGTGCTATGTTCAGAGACTACCATGTAGGGGCAGAGAACTAGCTTCTAGCAGAGCACACAAGGCACCAAGCACCCTTCTTTTGGTTCTCCTATGGACCCGTCATCCCTACTATTCCAAAAGGGGAGCCAAGGCACAGGTGACGTTTGCATTTTCCTCTTCACCCAAAAAGGTGAGGAAAATATCAAAAGATGTTGGGCGTCTCTCATACCTCATGGCTCCACTTTTGAGAGACAATTGATTAAGGTTTTTCCACTTTTGGGTAGACTTCATGAAGATGTTGGAATGCTTGAGCTAAGGCTTTTCCATTTTCCTCACCTTCTAGGATACTTTGGTCGAAGCGATCGTTGCTGCTTGCAATCATTGCAGAAGAAATTGGTGCACAAGGAAATCCAACTCCCTTGGTTTTCAGAATAATTATTGTAAGCAACACTAAAATAGCTTTAAGAACTAGCGCGGTGGTTGCAAGGAAATACATTTTCCTTGGTTTAGGATTAACTACAACCCACACTAAAATAGAACTAGCGTTGTGGTTACACAAAGAAATGCATTTTTTTTGGTTTTAGGATTAACTGCAAGCAACACTGAAATGGTTCCAAGAACCAACGTGGTGGTGGCAGGAGATACATTTCCTTGGTTTAGGATTAACTTCAAGCCGCAAAGTAAAATAAAACTAGGGTGGTGGTTGCACAAGGAAATATAATTTCCTTCGTTTAGGATTAACTTTTAACCACTTGTTTCAATCTATTAATTGCACTCTCATTACACTATACAGCACGTTGTTCCAACCACTGGGCTGGTTTTAAACCCACATAATGGCACGCTAAGAACATAATTAGGAAAGGGGACCCCTCGATGTGAAATATATGAACAATTGCAAGACTCCAACATGGGTCTCACATGACCCAACCAATTAAGGTATACACATTTTATTTGGTTTAATTAGTAGTAGCTACAACCACCACTAAAATATCTCTAAGAACTAGCACGGTGATCACACCAAGCCAACATCAACACAGTGGTCACGAGTCTACCTCAACGTGAAAAAGCTACATATAGATGGCAGGTGGCATGCTATAGGTAGATGACATGTGGCAAGCTATGGGTAGATGATAAGACAAACTATGGGCAATCTAATGCACAAAGATGCAACACAGAGAATGTGTAAAGAAAGGGCAAAACTGCTCATGTAGTGACATGTGTCTAGCCCTGTGGTGTTCAGAACAAGAAGTTTTGACATATTGCTCATGTAGTGACACATGTCTAGCTCTGTGGTGTTCAAAATAACAAGTTTTGACATATTGCATCTCATTATTATGCTCGTAAGGCAACCATTAGGTCGGGAAAATTTTGATGAAGCGCGAGTTCACTCGAAATTTAAAATATCGCCCATGCATCCTAGCCCCAAAATTGCCGCTAAAATAGTTTCACAATCGTCTACACCCGATCATGCATCAACCCTAATGTAAAGACAATCTAATTGCTTGTAAATGGAATATTCTAAAAAATATAGCACTTAGCTAGTGAGTGATTAGGATTGTGACTTTCCTAAAAGATATAAATTTTTAGAGCTCTCAATCCTAACCCAATACTCTACTTTTAGCCCATTCATGATGGGCATTACCAAATTCGAGATTGGCTTGAATGGCTTGGATATGTCTATGCCCCCCTACTTTCCCATAGACTTTTGTCCTTGAACTCATCCTTATCCGTAAACTCTGGAACCCTCAAACTTTTGTTTACCCTACCCATATATCTTAAAGGTGGATTGTTTTTAGAATCTACATTGATGGAACTACAATAACCTTCTAAAACCATTTTTGCTAGTGTGATTGTAACTCTTATTATAGTTGTCATAGCTAGCACCATACTCTTAGAAATCTTTTTTTTCTGCCCTCTTAGAAATCTATAGTTATCATAGCTACAACAATTCTATTAGAAATCTTTACTACAAAAGGATCCATTTGAAGCTCCTTACTCTCTCTTTAGAATAGCTAGCATGACCTTCTTTGTTAACTCCCCTTATCCTTCTCAATATCAAGTTTAAATACCTTAGAAAATCCATAGTTATTATAGCTAGCACAATTCTCTTAGAAACCTTTTAGTACAAAAAGGTCCGTTGAAGCTCCTCTCACTGTCTTTAGAATCACTAGCCTTACTTGCTTTGTGACCTACCCTTGTCAATATCGAACTCAAAAAGTTACTCTTTCATTGCAAGGGAAGCTAGAAAAGAGATGTACATCTATAAGTGTAAACATCTAGGATCTTTGAAGATGAATCTAGTATACAGGTAGTCACTTGTAAACATTTAGGATCTTTATAGACTAATCTAATATACAGGTAGTCACATAAACATTTAGGATTTTTATAAACTAATCCAGTACATATTTAGCTGATTTTCCACAATTAGGATCTTACAAACTAATCTAGTATACAATTAGCCCACTTGTAAAAAGTTAGGTTCTTTACAAGCTAATCTAGTATATAGTTAGTCACTTGTTGTCGTCTCCTAGCTATGCCCTCTCTCCTCTCCTCTATCCAATTACTTTATCATGATATCCCAGCTCTATATATCCTTTAGTTGGGATTACTCTTTGCTCATTATTATAGAAAATAATATCACTTTCATTCTTGTTCAATAAGTCGCTAAACTGGAGCTATGCTAAGAGAGTACTGATGTTTGGAAGCTCAACTTTTGTGTATGTGTGTGTGTGTGTGAGGGTATACGCACACATGTGCATGCACGAGAGAGAGAGAGAGAGAGAGAGAGAGAGAGAGAGAGAGAGAGAGAGAGAGAGAGAGAGGGTGCCTCTATCACTTTAGATGTCAAAGCATGCACATCCTCAAAGCTCAATGAGGATCGATCCTCAAGTCATCCATTGCACTATCCTTAAAAGGCTTGAAAGCCTTTGAGATGCCCAACAAGGGCCCTCATAGAGCTCCCATGCTTGACTCCATCACTTGAAATTCTCATCATGAAACCATAGCAGTCACCTCGATCACCCATGAAAATCTGTGCATGCAACTTAGCAATAAAATCATGCATCATCTGCACTACCCACTTCATCTTTCATGCAATGCCACACCCAAAGTTTGTGGTATCTACTACTTGTCTCGCATACCTTCAACAATCACAAGCTTGGCTAAAAAAAATTTCCCTACTAAATTGGCTCCACAAAAATTCATCATTTTTAGCTTTTTCCATATATCTCAAGTCCAAAATTACCTTGATCTCTCAACTAGAATCCCAATGAGTTAGCATCCACCAACTTAACTCGGTTATAACCTTATCTTTCTTCTCTCATTGAGAGCTTTCTTTTGGCATACCATTTGGGCAATCCCCTGCAACATGTCCACTTTCATGATAAGCAAAATAGGTGTTAGAAAGCGACGAGACAAATCTTTTGATTCTAGTAAAAGCAACCTTATTTAGCAAACTTAATAACAATTACTTGGGTGGCTCTTTCATGCAATTCAATAGGATTCAAACCCATTGTGCACCTTTGGGTATCAATCTTTTAGAGGAATTATATGGACCTTATCAAGCTATTTTAAATGGACTCTTCTGTTAGATGAATTGCAAAAAGAGGCAAAGATACCTATCAAGAGGAAAGTTTTGACAGAAAAAGAGGGATTGAACAGCTCATGCAAAGGTTACCTATAATGGGCATCATTGGTGAAAAGGCTAAATAAAAGACTTTTCACTGAACCCCCCACAAATATAGCACTTAAAGAGTAAGAAGCATGCTATATGGCCTATTTAGTCTTATAACTTTAGCCAATATTGAGGCCCCTCTAAGAATGTTTAAACTTGTCATTTCTCTAAACCCAAGTAGATTTAACAATTATACATTAGAAGGAACATTTATTCACACCCTTTCAACAATAACACCATTACCTCTCTATTACACTTATCCAACTCATTAAAGAATTGTAAATGCATCATTGTACAACACACAATGCATCCTTTAATAGAGAGAATATGAGTGTCCTTCTATGCCCACTATGAACATCTTCATTCTCTCTATGTAGATAAAAATATCTCCACTCTGGCCATAGGAATCTCCCAAAAAATCTATAGTGCTCCCTTAAAAATTAAAAGCATCATGTGTTCTTGTTCTAAGGGCAAGGTCATTATTCAATAGAAACTGTCTTTATGCAAGTTTACTAGAAAACAAATATCTATCCTTAAAAACATAAAATAACATAAATTGTCTTCTTAAGAGGTTTTCAATGTGCTTTTTGATTCAAGAAGAGTTGCTCCTCAAAGAGTAGGAAAGTATTTCATCAAGTCACCATTTTATTTCTTGAGCAAAGCATGGATATACATTAAAGGGTTTCACTTGGTGTACACCATGTGCAAGCTTTTAATGAAAACCATTGCCATATTCATGGTAGAAACGTTGAAATTCAACTTGTGCATTGTTGATCCCTTGAAAAACCATCCACTTAGGACAGATACAATGCACCTCCTCAACCCCTTTTCTATTTAATATCTATTGTATGCCCAAGCCCAAGACACTCCTCTTTTTTCAACTCTTTTTGTTTCCCCGTTTAGAGTTTAGTCCTGTTTGTGAAAAGAGTTATTGAATGACACCCACTCATGCAAAAAATTTCCCACAATCTACTAAAAAACTATATTTTATGTCTGTCAATCTGGCTCACAAAACTATGTATTTTAGTGCCTAAATAGTTTGCATCCATCCTAAATCTGGCTCACAAAACAATGTATTTTAGTGTCATAAAGCTTCTTGTATTATCCTCATGTTATTTTCTTACATAAGGATCCTATAAGAGTCACATTCATCACATTCTTAGATTATCGTAATGGTCCCCCATTATATTGATGTTTTTGATATTATATTAATGTTATTGATGTAAAGACCTAGGAACAATGTTTGCTCATTTACATAAGTTGCTTTCACTCAATGTTACAAAATTCATATGGTTTTGTCATCTATACTATATATAAGTGGCATTGCTCTCTCTCTCTCTCTAAAACTCGATGCTCTATGTGTCATCTTCACAAAGCTCAATTTAAAAAAATGAAAAAGTGGTGTAATTGAAGCAAAGGTTATGGGGAGAGCTAGGAATCCATCCGTTGGAGTTCTCTCATCGGTATCCATTGATTCTCTCCCATCGCAATGTTGCATCCTATCTTAGCCTTCCCTGAATCATTCCTGTGGATTCCATCTTCCCCTCCTTACAACTTGGATTGGGCCTTTACTCCCACGGAACTCAATAGAGAAGGTCGAAGAGATGAAGGAATTGGAGCAGCACCTGTTGTTGGGTCTGCCACCCCTCGTAGATCCCATATAAGTGGCCCTAAGGATGCCTCAGGTGAATGCCTTCCCTCTGCTTCACATCTGCATTAGACCTAATGATCCATATTTGTTGAAAATTTGCCTCTTTGTTGATGTTTCATGAACACTTGAATCTTGATGCACAATTAGAACAAGAGCTTTTGCATGATGTGCCACAAAAATGCGTGGCACAAAAATGTATGGGACCCTTTATGGTTTCATCATTAAAAATTTATTGTTTAAGCTTACCAAGGGACGAGGTACGTTTTTATGCCGTTGTAGATCACGTTCCCTAGCCCAATATCCGTCTCCTCTCGAACTTGGATGCTTGCTTGAGAGTTGCGTGGATGCGACAGGACGAGAATATATGGACGCATTGAAATTCTCATCTTGTGACGAAGGTAGCAAAATTTGGATGGCTTGCAAGTAGCAAGCAGCATGCATGCGAGAGGATGCGAATCGAATTGGACTAGTGCAAGAGGATGCGAATCGAATTGGACTGGAAGTCACATCAATTGAGAGAACTTGGCTGGATTCCAATACGCATGGATGCTGTTGAGAGTCATAAAGAAATGGGTGGTGGCTGAGGCAGTGGACGTGGGAGGCGATAGAAGCAGCGTGCAAGGCGTATGTGCAGGGGTTGGAAACAAGCGCAGGCCAAATGAGGAATGGCAACCAAACAATTGGGCGGTGAGCGCGTTGCCTCCATCTACCGTCCACCATAGCTATGGAGATCGGAGCTTTTCTCATCGTCTACAACCACCTACTCTTATGAATGTCTCCCCATTTGATATGTCCAAATCGTCCGATAGAATATGCTCGACTCAGTCAGTCCTCTCCACCGATCTTTACTCTTTTTTTAGCCCTGCAATATGATCTGTCCCCTCCTGGATTATCCATTTCCACGCATTGCCAGCAGAGCCGACAACGCTACAGCTCTCTTTCCTGCCTACCCGAAAGCGAAATTGCTCGGTTCGCCCTTATCTAGACACGCTATGTACCCCACCCCCCCAGTCCAATCGTGCTGAATAATATTTCTGAGTCTCGTGACTGATATGGGCTTCAGTTTAGATTCCGAAAGCTTTGTAGTCCACAGTGCGAAGAATCTGGATCATCACACTTTCCAGTACCCAAATGCACGCATTTAAGAATTTAGTGCGACTGCTTAACGTATAAAGTGCCAGGGTTGGCGAGTGCTTCCATAAAACTACGTAAAAAGTGCAAGGTCCGCTCAAATTTAAATAAAAACATGTGACTAAAATTTCTTAATCATGGGTGGGGGGAATGAACTTGGTTCTACTTACAACCTCTAGACTCCTCACCATTTACCAAGAACTTTTCTTTTCAGATAGTATTAGAGCCGATGATGTGCCTTTGGTGCAGACTCTCGTGCCCCAACTCCTATTTTCGAGTCTTAAGTGCATCTGACTGAGCTTTGGGGACCATCTGACGACCTGTAGGGAGTTTTATATGAGATGTGCTATAGAGTTTGTAGGTGACCATTTTTCATTAGTTGGACAAAGAGTAGCTTGTCAACTTTAGATTGATGGAGCAGCAGTGAAGGCAACAATCAGCAGAGTCAAATGGCAATCTCCGATTGGTTAGACTCAAAATTGCTCAATTCTGCACCCTAGGCCAGTTTGAGCACCAAAACCGCACTGGATTAAAGCCCTAAGAGCAACCACATTTCTAGCCTCGCTCTTACATTTGGGTTGAGTTTTTAGTCCCACCAAAACTTTAGAGTGCTCACACTTGAACCGGATATCATTGTCTTGAAACTCCTCGTCTTCCCCTCTCTGCACTCCTAGCTCTATGCTTTAGTGCCACTAACTTGTTTAAGTCTTATCAAGTTCATCCACCACTAGTTTTTACATAGCTTAGTTTTTTCCAAAATATAGGTAAATCTTTAAGCTAAGACATGGGACATTACGGCAAAGATGAGTAAAGGGCATGGCTCTACTTAAATCCACATACTCTAGATTACTAAGCGTAGCACTCATTATTCAATTAAGCTAGGTTAGAAGACCCATTTATTTTTCCAATACCCAATTAAGATAATGTTATGTAAGCTAATTATTTGGGCTCATCTAATTCTTCACCTCATATAAAATAAAGCTCACAACTCATTACATGGTTGAGGTAAATTTTTATAAAATGTATCTCAGCCTTGGTGGGCCATTTCTTTTTTGGTGTCAGACCTTGAGTAATCTAAATGATGCATGGGAAGCACATACGATTGCATCGTAGGACTTGAACCTACATCTTCTCACTCTATGTGAGGGTAGCTCTACCATTGTGGATAGATAGACTTGCTAGACATTAACGAGAATCTAGATCTAAATGTGATGTTATTAAAAGGGAAAGGGGGCACATTGATGCGGGGAGCCCCCTCCATCTACACCATGGTATAGATGCTGATGTAGTGCAATTGGAGCGGGCTCCCTCATCAATGTGCCCCATCCCCCTACCACTTCCTTTTCCCAACTTAGAGATACAAACTAATACTTGAGTTTTTATATTTCAATGAGTAGCCGAATATACTATCTAGTTTTGAAATTCATGTTGCTTTGTTTCTCATGGGTGTGCACATTAGGCAATTGGGGGTACACATTAATACATAAAGTGGGAAGTTTGGTGTACACATTGACCCTCCAAAAGGATTAGGGTTTGAATGCATTGCCTGTCCTTCATCACACTTGAGCCAAATTGATGACCTAGAGAGCTCTTCCCCTCTCTCCTATGTGATAGATTCTACCCCCTTCATTAATGCCCCCCCCCCCCCCTTTCCTATTACATTAGGATAAGCACTAGCATGCACCCACATTGTTTTAACATTGTGAAGGACCCATGCCCCACCCAAGCACTTGTGCTCCAGTGATGGTGTAGTCTGTCCTTTTTCTTCCTTTGATAAGAAGTGGTTCCTTTTCCACTTGTGGATACTAAGTAGACCATGCACTCAATGAATCATAATGATTGGAAATTCACATATTCAAGCCTTCAACGCCATGCACAATTGTGGGATAATTACACATACTATCCTTCTAGGGTCCATTATTGCTAGCCTATACAATGTACCATCTCTCAATATGTACAAGAATTCCATGCTAGTTGAACACTAGTTTCATGTTGTTAGAGAGAAGCTTAACTTTTTGGTCAATGTTTCTCGACATGGATATTTAGTTTTTTGGCTACTATTGATACATATATCACTTGAAAAATGTCTCTTATAATCCATCAACAAAAATTCAATGTGATATCTCATATGCCTTCAACTGTAATTACAATGTGTATCACACTTAACAAATGTCTTTGTGATCACTTGACAAATGTCTCTCAATGATCTAGAGCATGAAAGATAGCTCCATTGGAGTTTCGCCTGAGTTTTCTATGTCGTGATTGGTTTGTTATTCTTTTGTGCATATATGCTAATGCTTTAGTATTTGCATAATAGCTCAAGATCATGTTATCATCATGTTTTTAAACTTCTTGTGTATGGATTTTTGGTTTCATTGGATGTTATCTTCTTATAGAAATCCATGAGGCTTGTAGCCTTTACTAATTTTAATTTTGACTACTTTTATTTAATTACTTTACTTGATTTTTTAGGATGGTCGATCGAATGTTCATGTTTTATTGAAGTGTTTATTTTGTCATAGATTTCCTGTGCTACCCTTTTACTCTTATTGTTATATACAAGTGTTGTGATCCATGCTGTTATTTGGATGATTAGGTGCTTCTTTTTGTTAGCTTTTGTTTACTAATGTGTGGTGTATTTTTATTGGTTCTTACTTACTTCATTAGGGGCTTTTATATTGTTTCCAATTTTGTATGCTTCTATTAGCTTTTCAGTTTGAGTCGTGACAATAGTATTGAGCTTCTTTTTGTTTTTCTCTACTTGAGATTTTTTTGCATGGCTTGGTATGATCGAGATCTCTATTAATGGTCAGTGCAATTGCAAGAGGATTCTTGATTTGAAGTTGGAGGGCAATTTGAGTATGCCTTTGTCATGATCAACAAAAGGACATCTTTGTACACCTCTTACCTATTCCCTTGACTCAAATGTCCTCCTTAGTGTATAGTTATTTTGTCATTATCTTTATCTCAACTTTTAGGACCTTTCTTTATCTTTCATCTAGGATTATGTAAGTTAAAAGGTAATTGGAGCTCTTTCTTTTGGATATCATTCTAAAAAGATTTTTAGAATGACATGCTAAAAATTCTTGATTTCTCAAAGACTATTTAAATAGGTTAATTATAATTTTCATATTTTAAAGAAAATTCCTTATGATAATTCGATTTTAGAGAACATTTCATTTACAAAAAATAAAAAAGGTAGGGAATTCTCTATCTTTGAATATTACTCCATATTAGGCATGAGGTCTTTGAAAATTACAATTTACAAATTTACCAAATTTATATATTTCCTATATTGGGTAGAATACTGGATATATAAACATGGAAATGATGAAAATATCTATTATGAGCTTAAACATTTATCAATTTTCTTGGTAGGACTGTTGATGTCTTGCTGATATACCAGCTCGCAATAATCAAAGCTAAGGGTTGGCTTCAATATATGAATCTAAACAACTCCTTCTCACCAACATACTTGAATGTGGCACATAGGCTAATTATGGTGTAATGATGGGTTCTCACACCCTATAATTATTAGGCATAGAGTGATCTGATGCATCAATGGCATCGTGGCCTAGTCTTAGGATGGTACATATGCATCAATTTTAGTGCCTCTAGGAGGCTATAGGAAGGTCATAGGAGAAATTCGAGGAGATGTATAGGAGTCATATGTGACTCAAGATGGTTTTTGAACATTGAAAGCAAGTAAGGTAGTGTTCGAAGTGGTGTATGTCATAGATATGTCCTACTAACATTCATAGATATGAATGTTATTGGCTCTAGGAAGCTATAGGGATGTCATAGGAGTGATTCTAGGAGGTTATTGTAGGAGTCATGTAGAAGCGGTTATAGGAGTTATAGATGTGTCAAGATAGCTTTAGTGGCTCTAAGAGGCTATAGGGAGTCTTAGGAGTGATTCTAGGACGTTATTATAAGAGTCATTAGGAGTAATCATTGGAAGCTGAAGGAGTCGTATAGGAGCAATTATACGAGGTTGTAGGAGTGATTGTAGGAATCATATAGGAGGGATTATAAGAGTTGTAGATGAGTCAAGATAGTTATAGAACTTTTCAAGAAGGCAAGGTAGTGATGAAACTGTTGTATGTATAGATATGTGCACAACAAGCACCAAAAGGCTAAGCAATATACATGGTACTTTTTATTGATGGTTGTACTACACTATAAGGCTAGTCAATATGAGAGGTTTTTGCAAAATTGAATACTATCATTGTTTGCTTGATATCATTTTACTTCATTTTTTATTAATCATCCATGAATTGAATGAGTTTTTAAATTGTTCTTAAATTGGTAGAAGAGCCACAAGTGTGAGCACATGAGAATCTTTGGGGTATGATGAAATTGTGTGCTACAAATTTCTATCTGGTAACACTTATGGAGTAGCAAGTTTTCAAAATAGATAACATAAGTATAGAAAGAAATGGGCATCATAGCCACCATCACCTTTATTCTCCATTCTTATTCTCATTATGTGATTTCATTGCACTCTTACTGGCTAAACAATTATCAAATGCTCGTTTTGATATTTCATAGATGAATCATTTTGCTAACTGAATGGTGTAACAAGTCTTATAGCAAATCTTCTTTATTGTAGTGGTTATCATGGTTGCATAAGATTATGAAGTATTGTATGGATTTTGTAGCTACAAGGACACATCAAACTCTTTTGATGCTTGTGTGGATGGAAGTAATTTTGCACTTGCATAACGATCACTAAAAAACAATTGTGAAAAAATAATGAGAGAAGCATTTCTATGAATAAGATGTTATCGATAAATCCATGAGAAGATACTTTGGAGATTCACCCACAGTAGATACATAGCCTCTACATAGCATAGTAAGTTTGGATTTCTATGATTAGCATACTCATAGTACTTGTCATATAGTTTCTATGATAAAAGTGCATGTCAAATCATTTGGACTCCCTCAAACAAAAAGAACACCACATCGAGATAAGGGAGCCGTTAGGTCCCCAAGCAAGCAACAACTGACCAAAGGGAGGCATAAAACAATAACCAAAGAAAAAAAGGCGTGAACAAACCAAGAAGTGATGTCTAAATAAAAGGGCCAGGAGCACAAAATCAGATCAACATAGTCTGTGAGAAATTTGGGGTACTAAAACATGATGATTTCTATTGGACAACTACTAGAACTTGCTCCCTACTATGTGAAGTTCTTCCAAATCCTAGCAATCAACGAACAATTTGATATGGAGCCATTGACCACAAGAGTGGAGGTGACTGGACTGGCCATTTGGGATGAAGAGGTTCCCATGATAGTGGGCATCAAAATTCAAAACCATATGGTGAAGGGAGTGCTCATTGATGGAGGCTTTGGAGTAAACATCATCTTTGAGGTAAAGGTCGAGATCAACCAACCACCATAGGCAAGTTATATCGACCAAGTAGACCAAAGTGGTTGGTTGCTCCAATTGTGATTGTGCCACATAAAAATGCCAAGTTGAGAGTCTATGTTAACTGTCAAAATCTCGATCAAAGAACCGTTCCTATTGCCATTCATGGGCAAGATCCTAGAAAAGGTAGTAGGACTTGAGATGTATTCATTACAATGGATACAATCAATTCATGTTCGCTAAAGAACATCAAATAGAAGATGACGTTCATCACCAAATGGGGAGCATTCTTGAGCAAGGTGATAACATTTGGGTTGAAGAATGCATTGGCCACGTCCCAACACTTCATGGTGGCAAACTTCCAAGAGTAGGTCAATGAATTCCTAGCAAAATTATTGGATGACTTCTCTATCTATGATTACTTAGCCTGCCTACCAAAGGTCTCCCTCAACCTCTACAAATGTTTGTTTTATTTGTTCTTAGAAGTCTTGGTGGGACTCACAATTCAGGTATAACCAAGAAGTCAAAAATTGATGACGTGCAAAAGATGGAAGAGCCAAATAATGTTAAGCAATTGTCATCATTTGTGGGGTTACTTAGTTTCTAAAGGTGGTTCATTAGGAAATTCATTGGCGTGGTCAAACCCCTCCATCAACTCACAAGGCAAGATACAAAGTTCAAGTGGAATAGAGAATAAGCAAAAGCATTCCGCATCTTGCAAGAGATGCCTGTAAAATCACTCATACTCAAAAGCTAGGCTAGAACTTGAATTTTCCCATCTATTATGTGACCCACATGTTCTCCAATGGGTAGAGATAAATTATTCAATGACAGAAAGGGAAGCCCTCAAGATGATGCACATAGTTAAAAAATTTGGCTCTAGCTTTTGGGTAACCCATTCATTTCTATGTAAACCATCAAGTATTGCTCCACTTAACCAAAAAATCAATCGTGAAGGCTTGATTGATCAGATGGATGTTTCTACTATATTCAATATCATCCATAAACTTGGCTCATCTCACGATGGCATCTATTGATGTCTTGCACCAATGACAAGCAACCCATCAAACGGATAGATGATGGTCTTGCTAACACTGGAATATTTGACATGCCAATGTATGAAGATAAGCATGAATAAATCATGTAGTATATATCCATGGCAACATTTTCCAAAGATTGAAGCAATCATTTAGTATCTCTCCATGGCAACATTTTTAAAATATTGAAGCATAGACAAATGATGAAAAATTACATTCAAACCTTAGAAGTTTATGCTGATACATGGCCATTTGTATAGAAAAGGGGGGGACATGATTGTTTGATGATCTATCCTTCCACACAAAAGAGAAATAATCATGGATGAAGTAAACCAAATTGTGATTAATGGTCATCTTTCCACCAAATTCAAAATCGAAAAAATCCTAAGTGTATGACTATGGTGGAGTACCATCATGTAGATGTTGAACACTATAGGAGATGTGATGCATGCTAGCCTTCTCAAATGCCATTGCAACAAACCTATCCATGGAAGGGTCACTATAAGAGATGTGGTGCATGCCAACATGTAGGCAGGCCAATCTTCTCAAATGCCATTGCAGCAAACCTATCCATGGAAACTCTTCTCAAAGTGTGCATTGGATTTCATTAGTCCATTCAAAGTTTAAACACATCCAACAAGAAACAAATAGTTAATGGTGGTGATAGATTGTCAACAATTGTATGAAAATATCATCCACAAATCTAGGTACCCATCGAAATCATGTCAAACCAAGGAATTCGGTTCACCAATTTGGTGATTAAGATCATGATGAAGGAGATCCTAATCTAGCACAAGAAATTGACATCATTCCTACCCAAGGACAAATGGTCAAGTCAAAGCAACGAATAAGGTGCTTACAACAATTCTACACAAGACGGTGAATGAGCACCGAAATGATTGGGACTATGAGCTTATCGAATGGCATTCAAAGTCACAATAAAGCACATTCCTTTTTTGTGAAATTCCTCACACCAAGTCTAAGGGTGGCCATCCAACATATGCATGGCCAAGAAGAAGTGCTCAAGAAACATTGGACAAATTAACAAGCTACGGTTGAGGGTTGCTTGGATGCAAATTATAATTCATTAGATGAGAAAGGAATAGCATGACTACCACATCAAAATGAGCATTCAAACAAGGAATGATTGTATTGCTGTACAACACCCCATTAGGAGCAACGAAGCAAAACTTCTATCAGGTGATAGGCATGGCATGACTACCACATCAAAAAGACATTAAAAAAATGGCATGCTTGTATTGCTATAAGCAACCACTAAGAGAAATGAAGCAAAAACTCCATAGGGTATGGGTCAAACCATACCAAATCAAGAAGTGCTTTGAAAGTGGGATCATCAGCTTAGAAGAGTGGTGAAATGAGTCAACAAGATGAGGTTTGAAGCATAACTTGTCAAAATAGAATTCACTAAAGTACCCACAAAGTGCCATCTACTAATGGGTACTGATTTAAATGGATGGTCACACATCAGATAAGAATTAATGGTGCAACTAGTGAAATGATGGTTGAGAGTAAGTGCTAATCGATCCATGGATTCCCAAAAATGTGCAATATTGAATGGTGGTCATGGTTCCACATCAAGGGAGGATCTAATAGCGAGTTTGTAGTTAATTTGGAAGATGTGGAGGGAAACCCTAAATGCCATATTTTACCTATTGGAAAATTTGGGCTGACATTTCTCATTCAAGGGCTTTGCACATATTATGCTTCTACCTCCATAGCTGTCATTCCCACTACGTCTATCTTTTAGAGACCACAAATGTTTGACCAAATAGCCACCAATCCAATGAAATGAAAGGGCATTGAGAAGAGGAAAGTGTAAGAACCAAAGAAGTTAAGGGCCGCGACATCCACTCGGCACCCACATGGTAATGGGTGATGGCAATTGTCAACTAGTTGCACCTCATAGGCCTACAAGACTTCCTAAAGATCTCTTGGAACACTACCTTTGATCAAGAAGTAGCCATCAATGCCATCAATACTTACGATGACACCACAAAGACCTTCCAAGCA
This sequence comes from Dipteris shenzhenensis, assembly GCF_047967505.1. NCBI lineage: Eukaryota > Viridiplantae > Streptophyta > Polypodiopsida > Gleicheniales > Dipteridaceae > Dipteris > Dipteris shenzhenensis. The sequence continues at coordinate 8,237,534 of NC_141604.1, forward strand.
AAGGGAAAATACGTGGAATGAGCAAAGCCAAATTTGTCTTGACTCTTAAGCTACCACTAAAGGATGACAAATCCCCCAACCACGTGACACTAGAGGATGACAAATCCCACAACCAAGTGACAACAAAATGCGATGAGTTGTTCAACCAAGATGCATGGCTGCTAGGCTAGGGATACATCATCAAAAAATCAAAGGATGCAGAGGCAAACAACTTCTTTTGATTCCTCTTTCAATGCATTCAGCTGAAGACCCTAGAAACTTGTAGCCTAGCATATTGGTAAGAAGGTGCTCAAGACCAAAGGTGGATTGAAGTTGAATTGTCACAAAACTAAAGACTAACAAACAACAAGCGAGCTATATCAGGGCTCATCTAGCCTACTCTCATAGTGGCAAAGAGCTACCTACTACCATAGACAAATGTGTTGGAGGGATTCTTTAATGAATCCCTAGGGCCCCCAACCCCAAGCAACCCATGATGTGACTAGGTAGACACAACCCTAGCCCCAAGAGTTAGATGCCCCAAAGCCACAACCTTAGCAACCATCACAACCACCCCAAGACAAAGGCAAGGGACTTGCAAAAGACAAATGCGATTTCGAGAAGGGCAAGATACCTACCATCACAATTGTCAAAAGGGTCTTTGAGCTTGGAGGCCCTACCTCGAATGAATGACCTACAAGGAGGTCCAACAATATTGCTATGAGTATGCCCATGTCATCTAATGCATCCTCAACATTCTCTACCACATCCAATACTATCTAACTATTTCATATATGCAAAGGGTGTATTAGGTAACTCTACCCACGTTGGATCTGTGGTTGATTAGGAATATCTAGAAAGAAGACAAAGGTCCAAAAGTTTAGGTACCTAGCCTTCATTAATCACACTTGAATTGATGTGCTCCAACCTCCTCTTCTAGTGCATCATTGTTTTGCACAAACAAATATTGCTTTTTTCACAAGGTATGATGTGAAGTATGTCCTATCGAATGATTATGCTTTAAGCCTGAACTATAGATCTGCATGTGCATAATACATCAAATCATGTAGACATAAAAGGTAGGAGATCTATATCCAACAAGGAATCAATGCAACAAAACCTCCTGGGAATCTCCTCAACCATACACAAGGTTGTCAATTTTCACATGCATTGGCATGCACTTGCACCAAGATCACTCGCATTGTCCATTGTGATTTGATAGGTGTCAATGATCCATTCAAGCACGTTATGTGTTCGTAATGAAAAATACTAGTGACATCTACATTAATTGAAAAATAAAATGGATATGTTTACAATGTGTGGTGAAGCATATGTGATCTTTTTACACAATTCCAAAGAGGTATGTAAAATGCTTGTTTATAGATATGCACATTCACCTCTTCTTCACCCTCTTTTCCTTTTCCTTTTCCATTTAATCCTCTAGCTCAACTAAATAAAAAGTCCTTTAAATATAAACCTAGATTTTGATATAGATAAATAACTTGATATATTAATGGGCAAATAAATAAACATATGAACTAGTTATAGATGATATATGTGTGTGTGTGTGTGTGTGAATTAAAAAGTCCCATCAATAGGGGGGCTATGATACCAAAAAATGCATTGGGCCATACAATTAATTCCATCAATTGGATAAAAAGTAAAAAAAGGGAAACATATAAGGAAAAAATGTTTGAGACATCTAAGTTGAAAAATGCAACAACTAGAGTTTGTAAAAATTTCGATCAAAATTAAGAATTTTAAATTATTTTGAGTTTGACAAACATAATATTGAAAAAAGAAGTCAAATCCTCAGGCAGTCTAGATTCGGGGTTGGGGTCGCCGCTTACCTGCCACCATCCAAACAAATTAGTATTAGAACATCATAGTTACGTTTGGGTAGATAGGTAATGCCTATTTTCCCCAGCTTGTTCTCGCTTTACCTAGGAATATAGACAACCAATGGGTCTTTAGATACTTAAAAAAGTTTAAATCACAAGTGGAGTAAGGAGTGAATGAGTGCATGGGTTGAGAAGGGATTAGAGGAGGTATGGAACAATTAGTGGGTTTGGTGTGTGAGGTGACTAAAAAGAGAGTGTAAAGGGGAGATTTCACGGGAAGTACATAAAAGAATAATTCATAGTTGAGAAAGTATACATGTGTGTGTGTGCATATACGTGTGCGTGCGTGCGCGCGTGTGTGTCTGTCTGTCTCTCTCTCTCTCACACACACACACACACACATAATTGAAGCATTCATTAAAGCAATCAAGAATTGGGAATTGATTTGATATGCAACTTAAAATGATGTTTGCAAGACATAAATTATAACAAAAAATATAGACTATTGGTTGATGATTTGTAGGACCATAAATATAGTGGACAAGAGACATTGGCCATTATTATTCAAAGTAAATTTCAAGTAGAGCTAAATTTCAACAAATATGTGCTCATTATAAATAGGACAAGCAAGACATCAAAACCAAAGGCATAATGAATTTTTTGCACATCATATCAAATGTGGGTATATACATCTAAGACCAATTGCCAATTGTTACATGGAACTTATGATAGACACAATGTTTATACTTGACCCTTGCAATGGAGAATGGTATGCATCTTTGCAAATTTGTCCAACACATGCACTTTAGTTTCCATCGCTAATTGACTTTTTTGTTAGAATAAGAGAGAAATTTCAAAGAGAGACATTCCAATCAACATGGATACTATAAATTCTTCGTACATTTTTACCTTTACAAGCATGTAAGCACTCACTCCATGAACTTAGTACTTTAATCCCTCTATTATGATGATGATATTGTACATATGAAATTGTTGAGGTGAGCAAATGATAAATTGTGAATTATTTTTTGTTAGAATAAGAGAGAAAATTTCAATGAGAGATATTGGAATCAACATGGATATTGTAAATGATTCGTACATTTTTCGCTTCACAAACCCTCAAATCTAGAGTAAGCACTCATTCCATTAGCTCAGTACTTGTAATCCCTCTATTGTAATGATGATATGCTCCATATGAAGTGTTGAGTTGAGCAAATGATTAATCTTTCTCTTTAGTACTTCAAAACATTATATGTGTGTGTGTGTGTGTGTGCGAGAGAGAGAGAGAGAGAGAGAGAGAGAGAGAGAGAGAGAGAGAGGCTACAATGATAGATTGCATGCAACATGGGAGGAGTGAAGTGCTACTTGCATTGAAAAAAAACAACAAAGTACCATAAATATAGTATCAAAATCAATAACTATGCAAAGTAGATTGGGGAATGAGATGATTGAAGAAAACAAGTGATATCTAGAGGACGTTTGAGGGTTGAAATCAAGGGAGGATGCTTTTGGGAAGAAAAGAGAGAGCAATGTAATAAAAAACGTGTTGGATCAACTTTTCTTCAGTACGGAGCATAGATATGAATAAAGATAACCCATTATCCTTGATTGCTATCACCATATATGAGTTTCTTGGAAACCTTTGAAGCCAAAATGATGTATAATATATTATGATATTTTGCTAGGTGGGCAAAGTATGTGTCCATCCTTTGGCATAGTTCGGCATTCCAATTCCCTTGGGAAGTTGAGCCCTTTGACACGAATCTATCACTGTGTATGTTTCAACGTAAGGATGATAGTACAAATCGATGAACACTTCAAGCTAAGTGTACAAGACACAATCATTTCATATATGTACACCAGGTATAGCTGACATGCCATAGAGTTCACACATGCACCCCTACTTGAGATCACATATATACTTGAAATCATAGGGTATGGTGGTTGGGTTGGGCTGATGTCTTGCATTCCATGAGATGTGCTTTATCACCACCGTGTAGCCGCTTCAAATCTTCAAAAGCTTGGGACTTTTGGCATAAACATTTGATAAAAATTGGCAAGTGATTGGCACACTGCAATGCTATTTGTGGTGCAAGCATTGGCCTTTTAAAAAGTACATCTTGCTCTCCTAAGATAGTGTAAATCAAGAAGTGATTTGTTGTGGTTACGCATGTCATCTCATGCACATGGGCTTGCATTGGATATGTGCAAAACATGGATGATGGTGTAAGGGAGACACGATGTAGTGAAATTTGGTGACATGATTAGGTTAGTATAGCGAAGAAGGAAAAGGAGGACGATGCACATTAGGCCTTGGTATAGATTTTGTAACATCAAATGTAAAAGAGGATATCTGAATGTGTTTAGGTTGATGGATGGCAACTCCATGATATAAGCATCGACCTTGTGAAAGGCTTGCTTTGTTTCTAAGAGGTGTGGGATAACAATGGTACAGATGTTACCCTTGATCGCTTGAAGAGATGCATCATGGCCCCCAAGATGGTGTGGAGTTAATCTCCTTGAACTCAGTGCTTTTGTTCTCCCCTCGAATTGAGATGAGATTGAGGAGTTATGTATTATTTGTGCATGACAATGATTGGACAGAGTGGTGATGGATGAGGGAGATAAGAGCTCGTCCTCCCCATGCATTGGCGGAATAGGGGACCTAAGCTTTCAGGCGGTGTGATTTGGGGAAGGAGCCCACAAGAACTAGTTGAAGGCCTCACGGTGGGGTGAAAATTACTCACCATCTTGAGGAATCGTGGTTTGCAATTGCCTTTAGCCTTAGCAGTAGACGATGGCGCTTGAGTACTCCCAGTAGAAGGTGGTGTTTGACTCCTCTCTGCACGAGGGAGTGTTGTATGAATTGGCAAACTAATTTTAGCCGAAGAAGGTGGAATCGGGCTTTCTGGTAGCCAAGGAGTGCCCTTGGGCACCTTATGGAGTTGTTGGACATCTCTAATGAACGGCCTCCACAAATCGTGCGTTTGGTTGCATGGGGACTCCAACTTCGGTTGAGATTGTCGTGTTTTGCCGGTTGATGGAGATTGGCTTTAATCAGAGTGGTTATGCATCTGTGGATGACCAACAAGGAAAAATTCCATGTTTGCCCCTTCAAAACCTCAAACCAGATGTCCAGGCATAGCTTGCTTCACACCTGGCGGACATAGCTTCAATAAATTCATAAACGAGTTGCTTTTGAACACTAATGAGCTGGTGGAGTTGGTAAGGTGCTAGTGCTATTTGCGGGGGGTCTAGGGCTCAAGTCTTGCCAATGGATTTCTCCTAACGGACACATTGTTAGTGTGAGTTAGCATTTAGCTCATTTTGCTGTGGATGTGCTGCTTGACCTTACCTGGGTGCGAGTCAGCATCACTTGAGTTTTACCTCCTTGCCTGGGTGCGAGTCAGCATCTAGCTCATTTTGCTGCACAGGTTGGTTGGATGTGCGGCTTAAGTTTTACCTGCCTGCCTGCCTGGGCGCTGGATGCTCATTTTGTTGTGCAAGCTGGCTAGATGTGCGGCCGGAGTAAAAGTGTTACTTGCTTGCGTGGGCGCTTGCCAGCATTCAGCTCATGTTAGTGCACATCTGGGGTGGCTAGGATCTCAATTGGCAGCTGGGCGGATAAGCCTAACCTAAAGTGGAGCAAACCTAAAGACAAGGGGGAGGATTAAGGAGGGAGGTTAAGGGAAGTTAGGAAGTAATTAATAAACAGGTGTGTGTTTAAACAGAGCGCGCTCCTTACCATCTTCTCCTTCTTTGTTGTTGTTGTTGCTGTTGCTGTTGAAGGTCATATTTCGCCATAGCCATAGCCTTCTCCTGCTCCTGCTCCTGCTCCTCCGCCATAGCCTTCTGCATCGCCTTCCACCGCCCCTCTCATGCTCCGAATCCTCCAACATTTGCTCCCCCACGGATCCCTCATCTTCGAACGTTTCTCTGCAACAAATCTTGCGCTCCTGGAGCTCTTTTCGTTGCCATTTGTGTTCCTGCTTTGGTGCAGCTGCCTTTCATCGGTGGAAGCTTCCTTCCGTCGCCTGGCTCCTGCGGCTGCTTGCTTTCTTGCCGGACTCTGTGCTTTTTCCCCCTCCTGGCTTTTGGCGCCTCTTTGGCGTCCTGTTCAGTTTCTACAATCGATTGTATTTGCCCCTGTTGCTGCAGAATGGTACTACGGCTCTTCCCTTTCTGCCTGTTCACTCTCCCGCTTTCTTGACACGCTTCTCTATAAACACAGCGAGATACAGAGAGATTCGTTTCTCTGGAGAAAACTGCTAATCTAGCTCTGCTCCCGTCCAGTTCATTCAAGTATCCGCTTGGTTTTAAGGCATTATTCCCTTCCTTCTCCTTGGTCATCCTGTTGTCTCCCCACTTATGGGAAGTGAAGATTGTCATCTTGTGTTTATCTCGCGGATGGCAAGTCTGGAATTTTATTCTGCCTCTAATATTGTTCCCATAGAGGACGAGCTCATCTGGCTTTCGCCCATTTCCACTGATACCTTCCCTAAGGGAGCTTCATTTTTCTTACCTATAATTAGATCAACAATCAAGTTGTGGTCTGAAGGAGAAGCGTAGAAATTTCAAAAGAGAACCCGTCCGATACTTCTATCGATAAATGCAAGATTCTTCTTTGCTTCCTATCACCAAAATCACGTTTCCTCAACATTTCGATTTGTCCAACCTGCTTTGTAGGTATGCCAAGCAGCTTATTGTCCGTTGTTAAGTATGCTATCTGTTGGCCGACTGTGCTTTTTGAGCCGGATGTCATTGAAGGTGCTTTTGTTGTACCTTAGGTTCAAATCTTCATTTGAGATGGCTGCAAGCGCCATGAGCAGTTTGTCTTGGGGACAATCGGCGCTGTTGTCCCTTACTTCGCAAGATCGAGATTCTATCAGGTAATTGTAGTATTTGATCAACGTTATCTTCGATACAAATGGCGGATTTTCGTTGGCAGGATGAAATGACGAATTGATAGTCTTTTTACAGGTCTGGATTCATGTTGACGATAAGCAAACAGCTTTCAAATAAGCGCAAGCTCTCCAATCGCAGCACAGTCTTACGTTCAGTTAGTCAAAGCAGCTCTTTCGCCACCAGTTTGTCGGATAATGAGGTGGCGTCCCTGCTCTTTTATCACCGAAATTTGGTATTGCGTTGCTTATAGATATGTACGTCTGCTCGTTCAAATAGTGGGTACTTAATAAGATGCGACGCCGTCCTACTTGTTCCGAATGTCCTGGCTATAGTATGGATGTTTTATTCTAAGTTTTTATTTTCCGAGTTCTGTATAGCAGGTTATATTGAAGCAGGCCAGATTAAAGTTTTGCGAAGAAGTCGCCTTTAGGAGACAAGACCAGGAGATTTCCCTTGGCAAGGTATTTAGTCCATCGCTCACACCTTGGCACTATGTTTACTATCGTACTATTATCGGCATTTATTTGTCGCACGATCGCTCTTTCTCTGCTACACTCCCTCAATAGCTCAATTTAAAGCGCAAGTGAGGTTTTTGGGCGAGGGTGAAAGTGGCTACATGTAGATTACGGCTCTTGCAGGCCATGTTGCTGATCTCAGCTGAAGATGAAGCGTTTCTATCTGTCAACAGAGAAAAGGATAGACTTGCAGCTCATACAGAAGGCAGGGGCCTTCCTGGGTCCCGAGTTGAAGCTTCTGCAGCTAATGTGGATGGTTTCTCCTTAGCGGGGAAAACTATGTCAATGTGGTTGTCCAGGTTTGACTTCCTCGCAAGGGAGGTTAAAGATATTTTGGTTGCCAAGGGAAGCTGTCCCAAACCTGTGGAAGTTTTGAGGGCAGTCAACACTGTTCTGTTTGAAATTCAGGGGTTTAAAAGATGTGTTACAGATCTGGATTCAAGTAATTCTTATCTTCACCATTTTATGACTCTCGGATCAGGAAGTGGTAATCTCTCTCTCTCTCTCTCTCTCTCTCTCTGTCTCTCTTTCTTTGTCCTCTTCATTATCGTCTACTGCTGTCATAGCTTGTTCTAGTAGGATGAAGTCATTTTCAGGCAATTCTTTTGTGATCGTCAACGTACTTTTATTTTAGTCATTGAGTGTTCAGCAGACTACAGTCCCCTGTTATATGTAGTTTACTGTTGGATGGATGCAGGATTGTTTTTGGTGCAAGTTCCTTTCTCACCTAGAGATGATGATCAAATGCTTTCTTTTCTTAAACAGCAAAATTGCGATTAAGAAGTTGAGGTTTGGTTCCTTTTCTGAGGATGTTTACACACTTTTTGGTCTCGTCCTGCAGCTGCAATGTTGTGCGTCCTCTACATAGAGGTTTGTCAGAGACTTGGTATAGTAATAAAAGGGGCAGAAGTTGGGGACGATGTCCTTGTTTGGCCACTGGTAGACAATTTACAGGTATTTTGAATGATTATAACCAAGTCTCAGAAATTACCCATGTTTTTCAGGAAACTGTACTTTCTTTCACATGCAGAATGTCACAAGCTTGTTTTATGAAGAATGGTGGATTTGAAGCATTCATTTCTGCAGGAGTGCTTCGAGACTTTGGAGGGAGGCAAAAGTTGGTTTACAGAAGTTATTGCTACTCTGCACCAGTCACACGTCCTTGACAGCCGCAGCGGAGGCCTTCCCCATGAATCCAATTTCTCTGCAACTCACAACCTGAAAATTGTCTCCAAGAGGGGCATTTTGGGGAAAGCTCTGACAAACTTGAAAGTGAGTCATCACCTAAAATGTGATCAAAGTCATGCATTGTAGTATCCCCTCATGGTCTATCTAAGCCAGCCTGGTGTTGTCTCTCTTTACAGATCGATTGTGTGATGGAATTGTTCATTTCCAATTGCTGTGATGGTCAATGTATCTAACTTCTCACTTGGTTGGTTTGTGACAGAACCTCCATTGGAAGGATGCATGCAAAGCTCGACCAGGGTTTACTCTCACAGATCCTCTTCATCCTTTGCTATATGCAAATGGTAGATTGGTTGACCACACAGAACTTGCTGTTGGTGCACTGTTAAGGCCCAGAAGCCTCAGGTATGGCAATTTGACTGTTTCTCTTCAAGAATTCCCTGTGCAAATGAATGTGAAGCATTAAACCGTATGTTCTTACACACTGCGCAATTGTTCAGCTGTGTAATTTTCTTCTTTTAAAGTGTTGCTTTTGAATTGATGTACCATATAGACAATGCTATCCTTCTATTGATATTACAACCTGCTGGAATTATGGCTGTTAATTCAGGCAAAGAAGACCATCTTGCTTTGATAAATTCAGGACTTCTAAAGAGTTCACTACTTCATATAACCAATGCTTTGTACTAATTGTCAACTGATTCCTTGCTGTCGACTGTGCCTTTTTCCTCTGAAATAGAGAAGTGTAACATCCCTGAGCATGCTTGCAATCTATAGTATGGGAGTTGATTTTGCTTTTGGATAAAGTAGTTTCTATTCCCCTTCTAAGGAAAGTTTCTTTGCAAATGATATTCCCACCTGTTTCAAGTGTACTGAAATCAGAGCTGATATTTATGTTTCTTGCAAACCTAAAGCAACAAATATACTGTGCAGAGCTGAAGCTGCATCAATAAACTGTGAAAGGCAGCCTTCACCTGCAAGGTTGCTAAAATAGTTCTTCTGGGAGAGTGATACTGATTTCATTTAGCGCATGTGATTATCAATTTAAACCTTCGAAGAGGTCTAATGTTTTGTTTCTTGAAGGGGATCCTAGAGTAAGCTCTTTGTGTTGGGTTGAAGGGGTTAAGATGCTGCTCTCCCCATGCTACTAAAGTGGTGTTTAATGTGGCCTGCATGTTTTTTTGAGGTATTGATGATCTATGTTATGTGTGTGTGGTATGCGGTTAAGATCCCCCATGCTACTAAAGTGACATGGATACTAAAGTGGACATAAAGTGTTTAATGTGGCCTGCATGCTTTTTTGGGGTATTGATGATCTATGTTATGTGTGTGGTATGCACATATGTACACGATTTATGTTAGCCAAAGTTGCTCCAACTTTGCATGGATTCATCTTGAGTTGTATTGAAGTAGAGAATCACTTATGTCTAGGTGTATTTAGCAATGCACTATACTACATGAAGCTTTGTGGTGCACTCTTTTGAGTAAGAAAGCATATGCCTCCTCTGCAGGATTATGAATCAGACTAGCCTACACTTTAGGCAGCCTGGACATTCCAGATTCACAAGGCTGCCATGTGGCTGCAAAGAGAGATAACATGGAGGGTGCCACAAGGCTGCCATGGGCAGCAAAGAGAGAAGACCTTCACAATGTAGCCAATAGGCAGCAAGAAGGCTACACAGGCAGCCATGTGGAGACAGCCAAACGCCATAATGGCTGCCACAAGTAGCCACACAAGTATCCCTCACAGCCATATATTAGAACAAGAACTAGCAGCAGGCAGCAAGCAGGATAGATGATGGATGCACAGCAGCATATGAGAACAACCAGGGCAGGCAGCACCCTGGCAGATGTCTTTGCAGCAGCAATGCCATCCATGGCACCACAGAGGTCGACAGAAGAGTCTGGCCTGCAGTAGGCCAGGTCAGCAACCAGAAGTCAGCCAGCAGACCAGCCAGATTGGCTAGTCTGCCCTAGAAGTCAGCCTTCAGTTTGAGCCCATAGAGGGGCCCACTCATCATAACATCATCAACCAGGGGAGCTCTGAAAAGCCATCAAAGGAGTAGGAAGATTCTAGCATCAGTTCAGCCTTAGTTCAAGGAGCCTTCAACCCTCCAGCATGAAGCTGGCTCTTTCTTCAATTTGATGTAATAGATCTCTCTCTCTCTTTCTCTCTCTCTTTCTCTCTCTCTCTCTCTTTCCCCCTGCCCACTCCCCCCCTAACAACCCCTTCTCTCGGTTTGTTTCCATAGAACTTCCCTCTTCTGCTCTTTTTCCAGGCTTGCTGACAAAAAGTACAGCCAATCTGTGGCAAAAACATCCGGCCAGTGTGTTTAATAATGGGTATCTGGGTTGAAGTTTCAGGCATATGTCATTCTGATGTATGTAATAGTAACCCATGTTAAAAACTTTCTATGCTAAATTATATTGTTAGGTGTGCTTTTCAAATTTTTGTGTGGATTTAGTCTCATTGCACTTGTAGGATGTAGACTTTCTGAATCTCGTGGTAGGTGCATACTGACCGTATCACTCTTTACAGGCTTGCTCTTATGGCATCAGAGAGATTACTTCTTCTGCAGCCACATGATTGGGTTTTGCGGAGAGATCACGGATTGTTACTATATCATAGCCGGTAAGTTTCAAACAGTAACTTATATTTGGAGTTTTTTACTGGAGTCTCTAATTAGCTAAAATATCATATATCAATGGAATTTGATTTCAATTGCAGGAGATATGGGGAAGCTGTTCAAGAGTTGAGTATTTGTATGGCTTTTGCGCCCACTCTAGAAGCTCAGATGCTTGAGCATTTTGTTGAAAAACTGCACCTCTTACGTGTGGAGTCATCTTGGAGCTCACTGAGACCACCTAACACACCTTCTACTTTAGCTTAGGTATACTTCTGCATTTAGCAGAGCTCGCTTTATGTTTAACATTCCTCTGCAATTATTATTATATTGTGACCTGTGATTTGGTTGCCCACAAGGCTAAGGCAGTGGCCAACCTATTTTTACAAGAGCTAGCTACATTGCTGCTAACCTCTGTATATAATAGTATCTTATTCTATCTGTAAAAGGATTTGCTTTACCACCAAGGCTTCAATTGTGGTGCCATCATTTTGCCAGAAGAGAAGGTCTTTTGCATCTTCAAGGTGGGTTAAACAGTCTGTTATTCTACCCTTGCTATATATGATTAGTTCTGTGTTCTAACATGTGTTAATAGATGCAGGCAGTGAGGCTGCTGGTTGAATGTTTTAGTACTGCAATGGGCATTGGAGTCCTTTAAGTGCAGGGAATTGCTAGAATGCTACTACTGACTGAGTTGATATTCCTTAGCATTTGGTTACTGTCATGTCCATTGTTTGTTTTGGAAGGATAATGCTGGTCATGCTCCTAGATATTCTTATTGCACCTTGTGAAGCTTTTGTCCAAGTTGTAGCTTGTTTATATTTCGTTGATTTTTTATATTTCTACTGCTGCATTCTCATATAAACTAACGTCTGACCTTTTACATAGATTTGTTTATTTTGGATTTCCTTGTTACCACGGATGAACCAAACCAAGGGTTGATTTCTGTGGATGCAGCTCAATTTATTTTGGGAGGTGTGATTTTGATATCAAGCTGACAACTGTATCCATGTGTAGCTAAGCCAACTACTAGGCTTGCTAATCTACGCCTAATCCACTAGCACTAGCTTGTAAAATAGCAGCCACGTGAAAAAGGACAACAGCTAGTAAACAAGGGAATACACGTGCATAATCACTAAGAGAATACTTGGAAGTCATTTAGGAATCCATGACTTGTGATGGGTTGCACAAGCAATAGGCTGCGAAGAAGAATCCTAGTTTAGCTTAGAGAAAAACAAGGTTCAGTTGTAATGGCTGTTTATAAATGGCATTCAAAGATGAGTACAAGGTACAACAGGGCCCCCTTTTTTAGGTATAGGCCTAGAAAAATACAACCTTGCTTAGTGGAGGGCTGTCCTAGGATGCCATGTGGCAATATTAGGCCTTCATACTAAAAGTATTGCTATTTACAAAGCCATTTAAAGGCTGGTTAGGTTAGAAATTAACTAAGTAGATTGACCTTTGTTACAGTCCACCTTGTCCAAAGAAAATTGTCCTCAAATTTGCAATGGTGCAACAAGGAATTACAATAATAGAATGAAGAAATGAAGCTCATAGTTGGTCATCTCTCCTCTACATTGCTTAAAAGTAATGATGCCATGTGGGGAGCACAGGAGAGACCCTCCTTGCACTCTCAGCCCCTCCGTGTGGCGTGCCTTTGTCCCGCCTTTCCACCCACCACTGCAACGGTATGCTGATAATGAATTTTGAAAACCAGAAGACTAAAACAAATGAATTTTGGAGTATTGCTTCAACTCCCCATGCAACGGCACATAGCTTTTGTGTGGAGTAGACTTTTGTCCGCGTATTCTTTTTCCTTTTACTTATATGTTATCCCTCTTTTCTTGATTCTTTTCCCTCTCCTCCATGAGTGGTTCTCCCCTTCCAAAAGTTGAAACACTTTGCTTGCTTTGTGGAAGACCCTTAGCGTTGACTTCCTATGAATGTACAACTCAAGTAACATATATGCTTGTCCTTTGTCTTAGTGTTTGTGCGGGCATAGTTTTTGTTGCTCTGTAGTTGTTTTGATCATATCTCGAGTTTTTCCCTATAGATTTAAATTTCTTGTGGATTTGGATTTTGGGAAGCACGTGGGTGTATGTTTTGTTGGTCAGTAGTCATTTCGATCATATGATGAGTTGTTTCCTTTGGATTTGGGTTCCTCCTTGCATGGGCTTAATGTCTCATTGCAAGCTACCTTGAACATGGGAATTATCGATGAAATGCTAGCAAGGCAGAGTCTCTTGTGTATGGCGATCTCTTGATTTTGAAAGATGTGTAGTATGAATTTGGTTTTGTATATTATTGCAAAAGCATTCTTGCTAGCCATGTCTGAGTCCTAGCTTCTAAAATTAGTGTTCTAAAATTAATGTCTCATCACAAGCTACCTTGAACGTGGGAATTATCAATGAAATGCTAGCAAGGGAAAGTTGCTTGTGTATGGCGATCTCTTGATTTTGAAAGATGTGTAGTACGAATTTGATTTTGGATATTGTTGCAAAAGCGTTTTTGCTAGCCATGTCTGAGTCCTAGCTTGTAAAATTAGTGTTAATATGGACCTTTAGCATTCGATTTTCTATTTTTTAAAACGCAAGGAAAGCAATAAGCATAATGTTTAGTCTAGCATGTGGGTGGACGGAACTAGATTTGTAGTAGGTAGTCTTGCCATCGCTAAGCACATAACTACTAACTCGGAATTGAACTTGAATCCTAGCATTTTATCCAAAATTTAAAGGAAAAAGGTGAATGAGTAATGAGGACATGAGGTGCAACACAAGGTCCGTTAGGACCCAATCCTCCTTGTAAATGTCAAGGGTGGTGATTTATTATTGACTTGGCGATGTTCATATTGTTTGTGTGTTTTGGGCCCTTCCTTGGGTGTCCAGAGTATAAACGTTGATAATCTTAGTGTCGAGAATAAGTCTCATAAATGGATAAGATTAGCATATTACTTGGATTATGGCTATTATTGACTTGGCGATGTTCATATTGTTTGTGTGTTTTGGGCCCTTCCTTGGGTGTCTAGAGTATAAACGTCGATAATCTTAGTGTTGAGAATAAGTCTCATAAATGGATAAGATTAGCATATTACCTAGATGCCAATAGCCATAATCGTAGTTCTACATATTGGCAGTAAAGCGTACATCTTTCTAACGACTCCCATGTTAACTTGCACCCATAAATAGAAAATACGCAAAGCACATGAGGGTGCTAAAATTCAAATTTGGCAGAGGACTTGTAAAACCTAGCTTTTATCAATACTTTAGATATAAATTAATAGATGGATCTTTGGATTCAAAGCCAAAACTTAGAGGATATGTTTGCTATTAAACTTAAAAAAAGACCTTGCTAGAAGAAACTTGTTTTGGGACTAATTTATATTGTCGACTTTTGGAACTCATGCCCAATCTCGTGGCGTTGGGTTATAGAGTGTACTCTTCTAGCTTGTCATAGTCAATCTTGTTAGGTGTTATGTCACTCATGGAGGCATCAAGATCCAAGATCGCTACTGCCATGCAAGATCCAAATTGAAAGTTACTCATTGCTCCATTTGCTACTAGCTTGTAGATTTAAGCTCTTTTCCAAGTCTTTGTGCTTCTTAGCATTGTTGGGCATTTCAGTGCTAAAATCCTCATCACGCCTTCTCAGCGATGATGGACCTGACAACCTTCCTTGGAGCTTACCAATGCCATCGCCTGCAGCTTGCCAATAACGAACTAGTTCCCACCTACGTAACGAGTGGTTTCCATAACAAGAAGCCTTCTTGTCACCTCAATTTGACGAAAACCCGTTGTCTAAGTTGTAATGAAATTCCCTTCACACTCTTGTGACCCAAGCAATGCTCAATAAATTAGCTACTTGTTGGTCATAATTTCAAATGTCCGTGGTCATTGAAAGAGCGGGCAGCAGTGTGAATGAGCAAATTTTTCGTCATCTTTTCGAACAAGTGAGCTAGTATCGTGCCCACTTATCTTCACTTTCATTGTAGAACCAGGCACCTAAAAACTTCAACGACAGAACACACAAAAATTTGGCTGTTCACTATTGTTGGTGTTAGCCTTTGATGATTCATCTGTCGCGCTTGCTTTTGTTGTAAGTCCGCGTGTGTGTTGTCCCTTTATCCATTGGGGAAACGTCCGTGAAAATTGATCGATGGATCCAGCTTCCAAGCTCCTATTCCTAATTCATCTTACGAAATGAACATGACTGAGGGAATCGCCTCCTCAGGGATGGAGGGTCGTTGGACGCGACATGATTAAGTCGATTAATATCGTTTGTCATAGTGACATGTCACCGGCTCGTTCAATCTTCGCTCGTCAATCTCCGCTCGGTTGCCCAATCAGCAAGCCTCTTATGATCTACCTTTACTGGTAGGCGTTCACTCTGTCTGTTTCATAGGCCTGGCGCTTGCTGCTTCGGGAATTGGGAATCTTGGCACCAATATGGAGTTGAGGAGGTTTGATATCGAGGACAGGTTGCCTTCGGGATACTGTTTATTAGCAACCGTGGATGAAGTTGTGCAGCGTAAGGATTGTCGCCGTTGTATCAGCTGCCGAGGATGCAAGAAGAGAAGGGCAACGATGGCTATGGACAATCATCAAGCGTCTGCACAGCAAACTCCCATAACATTTTACTATGGACCTACCATGTCAGCTACAACCATCGCCTTAGTAAGCGTACCTTAAATGACTCTACAGACATTCATCAAGCCTCTTTTCGCACAAATTTGCGGATAATCATCAATCCTCTGCTACAATAGTCTGGAACCTTATGCTTCCACAAACTTGCAAACATTCGTCAAGCCTTTTCTCTCACAAATTATCAATCCTCTGCTACAAATATCCACAACCCTCTACTCTCATGAATTACCGAAGATCTTCACCCGCGAGAGGCAATGGGCACTATGGAGTTGCAGCGTTCGTGATTACGGTCCTCCTTCCCCTTCGGAGTCCTGCTGTCTCTCATCCCTGGAGCAATCCTCACAGGCATGATTGCAGGGTATAGAATCACGGTAAGCTGGAGGACAGAAAGTGGTTTTGGAACTTCACAGCACTAGTGCAAATCCTCACAATCCAACATGTAAGTACAAACAACTGAATAGCGACAGCACAAGAGAAATGCTCAAAACCTTTCAACTGCCCTTGCACTCGATCTGGAGGAGATAGGATTGATCAGCGAGAGATCTGAGAGCATGTGGTACAGAGCACTATCTCGAAATTAGGAAGAGGCGCCACGTGGAGTTATACGGGTGTTCCAACATGCATTACATGCATTGTTTTATATCTTGCATGCATGCGTTGCAATTCGGCTTTTTGGCAATCAGCTTCACAAACTTTTGCGACTAGGGGACGAATGGCTCCTCGCACATCCCTCGACACTCTCGCAGACCTCTATCGTCGGCATCTCTTCCAAAGTCATGCCTGCTCGGCTAGAACCCTCCTTTCCTGGGCGTTCTTCCTTTTTGTCCGTCGGTGGTGTTGGTAGTCGGACGTTGCCAAGCTTGTGGGGGGTTTGATGCGAGGCAACTGAAGCTGCGACCGGGAAGGCACCTTTCGAACTTGTTCAGGTTAGTCTCCTCCTTGACATCATCGTATACAGGTTTTTTTACGTGAATTGGTGAGGTTGGTGGTTAATCCTTTTGCTCACTCCCGCTTGTTGTAATGATGTACTTGCATTCTTCGTGGTTCTTGATGTCCCTCAAAACTAGGTTCCTACATGACAAGAATGCAAGCGATGCGGTCGACAAGTGTTGGTATTGAGATCTACCTCCTCCAGGTTTGTCACGTTTGAGAAATCTACGTCGTCAAGTACACCAACAAATTGGTTGTTGCCCACGAGTAGAGCCATCAGCTTGGAGATACGTGATAGACTACTCGGCAACTTGCCAGAAAAGATATTATTACAAAGCAACAACTTCGTCAGGTTCGCCAAGCTGCCAACGCTGTCCTTCAGTGGCCTTGTGAAGCTATTTACCTCCACGGAAAGAATTGAGAGAGAAGTGGCATTATAGAAATCATATTTTAACCCGACACTGAGAAAACTATGGGGAGCCAACACCAACATATAGTACGTTCTAAACCCTCACGGTGCAGCATCATACTGCACATCTTACATAACAAAAGTTGACAAGGAGACAAACAATGCGGTCAAGAACGCAATCATCCAGAGCGTCCAACAAAATTTGACAGTCAATGAGTGTGTCCGCAAGGTCGAAAATGCAATCCTTAACACTCAACACATTAGTGCACAACAGGCAATGTACTTATGCCTCTGGTTGCCACTAACAAGCATTACAACGGAGTTCATTTACATAAACACAACCGCACCGGCATTGCTATTGAAAAGGAGGGCACAACTGGAGATGTTGCATCTAGAAAGCACTGAAATCTTCTTCCATGACATTGTCAGTAAGTATTTAAAGAGGCATGAATGCTTACATCACCTGCCACTGGCAACATTCGCAAGTTCGTACATCGTAAAGCAAGGGCACACCAAAGAAAGGAAAAAAAGAAGAATAATACGTTTCAATAACTACAACAAGGTAAAGGATCCAGAGAACCACTACAAGGAACTGTGCCTGTTGTACCTGCCATTCCATTCCAATGAACACAACCTTAATGAAACCATCCAAACATGGAGGGACATGTACGCAAAAAACAAAGATATCATCGACTCCACGCAAGCACTATTTCAGGTGTGCGCCTCATACAGTAGTGTAGTGGAAACTAATGCAACCAACTACTTGTCAAATGCAAGCAGAGAACAACTTTTGACTTCAATAGAAAAGTGTGATCTAGTCAATGATATGGATTACCACCCAAAAGTAAACAACTTCAAGCCGATGAGGCCTGAGAAACCAGACTACATGTCTAATGAAGCATATTACGAGAACTTAAGGAAGCTGAACTCCGAGCAACATCTACTCTGTGATGACATTATGTTGAAAAAGAGAATTAAAAAGGAGGAGCAAATACACCTTTTCATATCAGGTAATGCGGGCTTTGGCAAAAAATTTGTTGCAACCATGATAGCAGAGGGTCTACGTCGTCACTACTCACATAGAAACACATCTGACACTGACCTTCCAAAATTTTTATTGTTGGCGTATATAGGGAAGGCAGCACAAGGAATCAATGGAAGCACGCTACATGCAACACTACACCTACCCCTGCTTACAAGCTCCTATGCGAGACTCTCAGCAGAGAAACTCCAAGATTTGGTAGCGTAGTACCAAGACGTAGAGGCTATTCTCATAGACAAAATATCTCTGGTTAGCATAAACACATTCCTCGCAGTAGACATGCAGATGTGAGAAATCAAGTACAACCACGAAAAACCCTTCGAAGGCATTGACTTGCTTCTGTGTGGAGACTTGTGCCAAGCAAGCCTGGTGAAAGACACCTGGATCTTCTCACAGCATTCATCAACAACGACAATGGTCAGATCAGTTTGGAGGTCATATGTTAAATACTACCAATTAGGACAACCCATGCGCCACGTGTTCTTACAGATACTCAATAGAATTAGAATGAAGAGACAAAGCCTACAAGACATAAACTTTTTAAACAATGTGCACCACAAAAGCCCACCAGACAAAAACAACATCCCACACTTATTTTACACGAACGACGCAAAGAACCAACACAACATAAGAATATTTGACAACCTTCCATATTAACCACACATCCTACCATTAGTGGATATTAGGCACCTGACATGCAGCAAAACAATTCTAATCCTAGAGGACCCCAAGAAAACATGCGGTCTGCAATGGGAACTACATCTGAAGCCAAGAATGATTGTAGAAATATGCTCAGGCAACTAAGACATTGATGATGGCATCATTAATGGGGCAGACAAAATTTCTAGAGGCTCCGTAACACAGCACAAACCTTCACACGTATGGATAGAATTCAATGACTTGAGAGCAAGGGCAAAAGCGTGCTATTAAAACCAAAAACTGTATACTACAGAGGCAAACACCAATGGATGTCTATCCTATGGATCACATGCGAATTTCAGGTAGGCAACAACCACTTGAACACGATCAAAAGGAAACAGTTTCTGATACAGTCTACTACAGGAAGGATGGTTCACTGTTCACAAGGGCTCACCATGGATGCGATCGTGTTCGATCCCGCAGGAATCAAAACCCATGGGCTGGTCTACACGGTGTTGCCAAGAGTACGCAGCCCTAATAACCTATACTTTAACTCATGGCTGGAAATGAAACACATAAAAATAGATAGGATGGTACTACAAGAAATAACAAGACTACAGGCGAAAAGCCGCACTGGTCATTTGACCAGGCGGACAACAGCAAGGATGCCACAAACAAAGAAACACTACAAAGCCTGAACACATGCTCGTTCAAACTTCTTAGACAAGACATTATGAAAATAGAAAGCCTGCAAGGCGCAACAATCTTGTGCTTTCAAGAAACCCACACAACAAAGCCTGAGGAGCTCGTCACAACAGCTTTTAATATTGTCGTGACATCAACAACGCTAGGACTAGCCACACATTTCAGAAATGACCTGCACCTCCTGCAACAAGCGAGCCAGTACGAGCAAGGTTGTGAATGCCTCCTCACAATTTTCTGAACAACAACATGCAAGAACTTTGGCAGTCATCAACACATACAAAGCACCAAGGACAAAGACACAAGTTCTCACACAGACACTAGAAAAAATGATCACCTGTATACCGGAGCTAACGACTACGTACATTGTGGGAGACTTCAACATCAACTACAACTTGGACTCAAGGCCTGAAATGGCAATCAAGTCACTGTTCCGAAACCATGGGATGGAACAGCTAATAAAATTGGCAACAACAATTTACGAAACGACAATTGACCAAATATGGACAAACGCAAAGAACAAAGAAAATAAAAGCGGGACAAACTACATATACTGGTTAGATCACTCGTTGCTTTACACAACAATACAAATGTAGAGATCCACCCATATCAAACTAAAAACAACATTCTAGGGTAGGCCCACTAAAGTAACTTCAACTTGTTTACGGGAGGAAAGCCACTAGCCCATAGATGTATCCAAGATCAATGGCTTACAATTGTACAAGTGGCTTAAGGAGGGCTTAGAATCCTCAAACTTTCCCTTAGGCTACCTGTCGTAATGAGTAGTTGGGGATATGGCATGTATTCCAGCAGGCAAAAATAGAGAAAAGAAAATTGTGCTAATCTAAGGTATTATACTAGGTTAGCATCCTTCCTTGCCATCATATGTGCTCCCAAAAATTCTTGGTTCTTCTTGGCTTAGTGTGGATTTTGTCTTTGTGCTTCTTTCCCGTGAGGCTGAAGTTCGATGAGGTTGAGCCAGTGGGGTAAGCGCCTTGATTTTGGAGGTAGATATTGAAGGCACGTTCGCCAATAGATTTTTTTTTTTTTGCAAAAGTGGAGGTAGATGAATTCGGTGTCGAGAGGAAGAATCCACGAGATGTAAGGAATTTTGAGGGATTTGGGAGTTGTACATTTAGAGGGTGATCTAGACGAGGGGTGACGTAGGAGGGGTTTGGAGGAAGGTAAACGATGGAGGAGAGGCTGTGAAGACATTTAAGATGCTTGCAGAGGAGAAGAGGAAGGTTTCTTACTTAAAACCTCCTTTAGCAACACTAGCTCTTTGGATGCTACACATTTAAGGAATGAAGAAAAATGACGAAGGCATCGTCGTGACTCTCTATCCTCATTTTTATGTCTGCACTCAGCTTCTCTGTACGATTTTTGTGTGGCTGCTCCCCTTTTGCTTTGTCTCTCTATCTTAAACTTATGCTTTGTTGATCACCATTTTCTACGCTTCCAGCAAGGCAAAAATGTGTAGCTGGTGGATAACCTTCCTATAATCCAATCTTCAATAATTTGCATCACTGGCTCTTTGGATGCAACAATCACAAGAGCTTCAATCTCAGTTTTAGAACACACGAGTTCTTGATCATCAATAACTTCCTTAGTGGTTGATTTTGCTCACTATGGGAAGTAGAGAAGCCCAATGTTTTCCTTTATCTATACAAGAATCCAATTTTTTCCCTGATCCTATACAAGACTGAGTGGTAGTATCCTAACCTCTAAGATGGCTTGGGCTTTTTAGAATAAGAGGGATGGATTGGCATTGGCGATGGGGAATGGGTAGGTCACTAGCTTGAGTAAATTTCGGGACACAAAATGGGTAGCCTCGAAGGTAGGTGGTAGGTGTTGTCATTGCATGAGGGACCCTGAGTCCAAAGTGTTAGGGGATACTTGCATTGCTTCTACAACAGAGTGACCTCTTCCAAAAAATTATGCTGAGCACTATCACATGGCCATTTGCGACCTTTAGCTTCTTTGTTAATGTATGGACCAATGGCATTCCCCTCCAAATTGAATCCAAAAGGTATGATTTAGATATGCTATTTTTTTGTGTCATGACACATGATCCCTCAATCTCATGTAGGCATTGATTTCTAGAGCCTTTGTGATGTTTTTCGTCTTTGTAGTGTTGTGTGTTATACAATCGGAAGAGATGTGACATGTGGAAAGGGGATTAACCAAAATTTAAGCTATTTTTATTGCTAGACTACAAGAACATGAGTAATAAAGCATGCCTCTTTGAATCCTAAATGGAACAAATTTGAGGAGCTAGCAACGAGTCGGTAATGACAATTTTGAGTAGCTTGAGGGGTGTGAAGACTGACAGTACAAGCATGAGATGACATTTTTTTTTTCTTGGCCTAAGTATTATATTTTCAATTGGCAAAGTAGTCATGAATGGTGAGTGGAATGGTAATAAAAATGCATGGCCAATATAAGGCATGAGCCCTTGAAGATTGCTGCATAGGAATGAAATAATCGATAGTGATGCAACAACAATAATTGTGATGGAATGGCTTTGTAGGATTAAAAGCATGGACATATGTTATTTTTGTGATCAAATCACAAAAACAAGGATTGGCACTCATGAAGCTAGCCAAGTGATAATAAAGGTAAAAGACAAACTACTAGATTATAATGCCAATAGTGTGTCATGAGCTCTACATGAAGAGGGTGATTGAGCAAATGCGATAACATTAGATATAGTGGCTGGAAGATCTTCAAGACTAACATTAATTGCATACTTTGTAGGCTTTTTGCAACGTCCTTGATTCCCAGTTCCAACTGGAGGCATTGCATGCAGTTTGCATTAACATCCTTGCTTTTACTTCAAGACGAAAGTAAGGATTGCCAGCACCATTAGTCTGCTTCAAGAGGAAATCAGAATTGAGCACACATCTTTCAACATTACTTCTTATCAATCACAGAGTCGAACCATGGGAGCATATGACTATAGGTTGTAAAAATGTGATATTAAACACAATTTTAATGCCTTAATAACTTGCCTCTTTTCACTAGAGGAAAACATGTCGTCACTAAGTGTGGTATCATTTGTCTCTCAAGTTCTTTTGATTCATAGAGAAGTGCTTAACGGGATAAGATTTCTAGAAATTTCCACACGATTTTTTAAAATTAAAAAAACTATCATACTACTTTTAGGATTGGTGATTATGAAGCTAACCGCTTATGTTAACTCATTGATGCACTCAAAGATCATTGGGATTAGCTCTATGGTGGTTGATAGGCCTGGCTAGTGGAGTAGAAACAAGTTCTTTATATGTGGGACATGCATAATTTGTTCTTTATCCTAAAGGACGGTCACCTCGTGCAAATTTAAAATTACTAACCTAATTACACTAAAAAAGTTTTGTCATGAAATTCGAGAAGATATTTGTGTGATAGTGTCAACAAATTCATCGTGTTTGTAATAAAAGACCTCAACTATGTCAGATTCTCTAGCTCAAGCATCTTCTCAATGGCTCTATCTAACGATGTTATCATTTTCCCTCTCAATTGTTAATGAGACTTGTCAAATCCCTTATCTCCTATCTCTCACATTCAATATTCTAATACTAGTTGGACATATACCCCTTCCTATTGGCTTCTTACATAGATCCATTCCCATCCCTTTATAATACACCAGTAGGGCCTAGCTCTTTGTATTTCTTC
Source organism: Dipteris shenzhenensis (assembly GCF_047967505.1). Lineage (NCBI taxonomy): Eukaryota > Viridiplantae > Streptophyta > Polypodiopsida > Gleicheniales > Dipteridaceae > Dipteris > Dipteris shenzhenensis. The sequence goes on from NC_141604.1 coordinate 8,260,620, forward strand.
TATAGCACTGCTATAGAGCCTTTTGTATTTTGTCTTCTTTGTGAAATGTAATCAATCTGATTCACATCTTTTTTGTCAAAAAGACAAAAACAAATCCCAAGCTTCAAACTGAGTGATCCATGTCTCCCAAGCAACTAGTTAGTGAGTATAGTATTAGGAGCATAGCGAATAAAAGATATAATTTGGGCTTCTTTGCATTTATCTTTTTGGGTTAAAGTGGTGTCATTAGTTTATCATTGTCCTAAATTCTTCTTATACATATGATGAATTCTATCTTCTCTTTCTTTCAAATAAAGTATGTGTTGATCGTGCCATGTGCCATGGGTAGTTGTTGTAATTGTACAATTGTACCTACAATGCAAAATGAATTAGCATGTTGGTATTGATTGTTATTATATTGGGAGTTTTCTAGGTTAGGGCTTTTGAGCTTGCTAAATAGGGGTTGCTAGAACTTCAAAGCATAGGATTATACTTTTACAAGCATGTGTGACACATCACAACCTTAGGCTATGTTAATGTTGCTAATACTTATGAAAATAGAGTTGCATGGAAGCGGCTCCCTGATGTAACAAAATACTTGATTACCATACGTATATACATAGTCATGTATGATTGCATATATACAACATATTGATAAAAAGACACCCTTTTTACATGGTATTTCTCTTTTTATGTTGAAATTCAAATGTTTAGAGACATTGCAAAAATATTTTTGAGAGGAATTTATTATTACTTTTACAGAGTAGGGTACATTGTATTTCTATAGTGGGCTATGATGAGCACAATGACTGGACCCTATAACTGTATGCGATTAAATTACCTTCTCTGCATCAAAATGGAACATACTATCCATCAATCCATATGAAATTAGAAACCATTAGTTACAATGAATGGAGCACTAAATTATATCTAGAAAAAGTAAAATTCTAATATACTTTATAAAGCATTCTACTAGTTGTACGATTTTTTGGCATCTTGAATTGCGATATGCAAAAGTTACATATTGAAATGTAAAAATACGTATCAAAAGACATGTTAAGTAGGGAAGTAAAAGACTTTAGCAAGCATAACACCTAAAATTTCCCCCCCTTTAGTGGCTTTCAAAAGTTTACTTATCTCCTTGTTGCCATAGTTCTTAGCATGATTGGTTGCAAAAATGCCAAGCTTGTTCTTTTGATGGATATGTAGAGCTCCTGCTAGATCATAAATGACTCCTTTGAAACAAATCAAACAAATGTACCCTTATAAATTAGGAGTTAGGTGAATGCTATAGAAAGATGATAAAAAAGACATCCAACTGGTTGGTGACTCCACCAATATATAGTACATCCACAAAATTTTGACTATATCATTTATGCACTTTCCCTTCAATCAAATAATTCAACCATCACACCACCGTAGCATATAGATTTTGTTATTAATTAATAATGAATAATATATATTTCTCGCTTGGAAACCACCTAATATAATAATAACCAATACCAACATGCTAATTCATATTGTATTATAGGTACTTATTAAAATCAATACATACTTTACTTTTAAAAAAAGAGAAGAAAGAATTTACCATCTGCATAAGTAGCAAAGGATTGTGATAAAGTAATAACATCACTTTTGCCCCAAAAGTGAAATGCAAAGAAGTCCATATTATATCTCTCATTTTCTATGCTCTTGGTGTTATACTCATTAGCCAACTGCTTACCCCTAATTTGCATGACAACACTTGAGAAAGAATGACCAGTATAGAATATATGAAAACCCACAAAGAAACCTTCATGGCCCACAAAGGAATGCTAATTATTCTCTCATAAACATACCACATGTGGCTTTTTAGAAATAATGTAATACCAAAATAGCCTCCATTTTTATGTTACAGAGGCCTTGAACATTATACAAAAAACATTTGAGCAGTTTGTACATATGTAGAATTAGAAATATATGACCTAAAAATTTCAAGACAACACATTTGGAATATAATGACCCACGTGGTCATTACATTATTGTCAAATGCACAATAAATGGGGATGGTTTTCAATTTTCTTAAGTTCATGCCTCACATACATCTGTGGCTTGGGCCAAAATGTGGCATCATATGGCTGACTATCCTTGGAGTCGGAATTCTTTCATTTGTTGGGATTTAAAAAATTCCCATGCCACTGATGCAGTGGTACTCATTGATTCATATGTTATGAAGAGAACGAGATGCCTAGACTCAGATGGTTGATTTTTTGCATGCTTGTGATTTAAGAAGATATCTTATGCTTGATGTTGATGGGTACACTTAGATGGTTGATACTTTGCATGCTTGTGATTTGTGAAGGTATCTTATGCCTCATGTTGCTGCGTACACATTTCATCATAATGCATTCACCCAATATTGGACTCAGCTAGATCGACGTACATGCTCCAAACAAACCAATTTGATGATTTCACTTATGATATGTCTATGGACTAAACATTGCATCTATCCAATCACTTTGCGGTCTTCATGACTTTGTTCTTTGGTCTTCTAGTGCATGATATGTTGTTGCCCTTTAAGAGACTCTTAATAGTTAACAAGTACTATTTGAAGCACTATCCCTTTTTAGTTATGGCCAAGGGACTCATTGTTGAAAAGAATCATGGTTTAGAAACACTCCCTAAAGGTTAAAGGTGAGTGTGCACATGGTTCTCATGAAGGGTCGCATGAAAGATCATGGGCCTCATTAATGGTGTCACATGGAGCAAGCCTATTGTACTTTTGTTGATGGATGAATCAAATGTACACAATATAATTACAACTAAGTGTGTGGCCCTTGACCCACAAGTTGGTGGAACTCATAGTCCTATTTGATAGGACCTAAGATAGTCTTATCACATGGATTGAAATACAAGGAGTGAACCTTTGTATACACAAAGTCTATCATGTGTTGTCTTGCTTGTCTTCCATGATCAAGTCTTCTCTCATATGCTTTTGCGTCTATAGTTCTCCACGTTTTCTCTCTCTCTTGAGTGCATCAATCCTTAAGAAATTGTGACATGGTATCAGATTTTAGGCTAGATCAATCGTTTGAGACGTGTGTGAGTATGGATTCCTTCATAGAAAATTTGCAAGGTTTATTTTATTTTGAGTTTGGATGGATCCAAGTTCTTTGAAGGACTTAGTGACCAGGAAGCTCTGAAGGACCTATGAATAGCATCATTGAAGAAGGCCTACCACTTGTGTGGAAAGAAGCTGCAAGCAAAAAGCAATAAAAGAGGTTGAATAATGACTAGGTATTACAAAGCTAGAGTTGAAGGAAACTGTTGAAGAAGACCCATAACGCTTAGAAGAGGTTGAAGCTAGAGGAACTCAAGTGGTGTCCAAACAGCTGTGAGTTTGAGTTGTTGGCAAGCTTGAAGCAAAGCAAGAAGAGCTGCAATAGCCTATACAAAGAAGGTTAGAGGTAGCTCAAATGGCAACCAAAAGAAGCACTAGAAGCAAAGATCTGCCCGAATAGCTCGTACGTAGTAGAAGGTCTTGAGAATGGTGGATAGACAAGAAGAAAAGTGCAACTATCTATGAGTTGAAAAGAGAAACTAAGATGATGACCTGCTATGAATCAACTTGAGGTAGATGGCTCTACAGTGACCTTACAGCACTTGAATAGGAGCCAACTAATCTAAAAGCTTCAAGACATAAAAAATAGCCGTGCAATGATTCTACTAGATGTAGATAAAGCTCCAAGTCTTGCAACTAAAGTGGCTAGGGAGTTGAGAGCTGCCCAAATAGCTCACGATGAAACAAGAGTTAGTAGGAAAGCTTTGAAGAAGGTCTTGGGACACTGCATACAAAGCAAAGGCCATATAATTGTATAGATAGCTCCATGCCAACAAAGAGAAGTAGCCAAATGGTGCTATAAACATCTTGCAAACAAGAAGATGTTGTAAAACAAGAAGATGTTGTAAAACAAGAAGCTTGAAAACTGGTGGACGAACCAAGAAGCTTGAAAACTGGTGGACGAACCAATACATGAACAGCTTGGGTGACTGTTTCATGAATGAAGGGAAGTTGTGAGTTGAGGGCAAAGAAGAAAGGAGGAACTCAAGGGACAACAAAAAGAAAAGCAATAAGATGAAGATCAGAGTAAGTCTCTTCTTTCCAAAGTCAAGTCAACTCAAAGATTGACTTGGTTATCTTCCCCTTCAAAAGGACATTCTCCTTCAAGGGCAGTTTTATGCCATTCTTTGGCAATTTTTTCCTTCATATCTTAAGCGACAATGTCTTAAGTGCCCTTTATTTTTCAAACATTTTTAGCGCTCTTCTTCCTTAAGTGCTTTCTGACTTATTTTCAAAATCTCTTTATGATAAAGAGATTAATGTTACCATGGGAGAATTTATGATACTGAGAGAAAAGAGTGGAAAATATGACCACATATTTGATTCTACTGTTGATTGGGTCTCAAAATACTGACATTTACAAAAGCGCTCAAATAGGTGGCCGATCACTTTGATGTCTCTAATACATAAGCTCATTTCTAAAATGTTGTTATTGTGTAATCACATATCTTATATATAGGCTTGCATCCTATGTAATATGGTTTTGTGCCTAGCAGATAGATCATGGATAACATTTAAAATGCCTATATTGATATTGAATATGCCAAGTACATGCATCAAATGTTTTAATCATGTAGATAGATATTGAAAGATCCTTTGATATTATCAAATGGGACTTTATTGTAGATTTCATGTAGCGGTTGGTATTTGGACCTAAAATTCAAAAAGTGTTTTATTGGTTATATAAGGGTGGCAAGGCATCTTGCCTTTTATCTAAAGGAGAGGACATTTGGGCATTCAGTTCGTCAGGGCTATCCACTCAGTGCTTGCTTTTAGCCATTGCCACTCATCCATTCCTGATACATATGGATTATTTAGTTTTGTGCCAACATTTGCATGGTAGTGATGTGAATTCATGGAGGTGCTCCTTTTGTCAATCAAACCCTTGTTTGATCTTGTAGCAGCTGGGTTGAAAGTGGATTTTGCAAATTCCCAACTCCTATGTTTAGATGAGTGTGATTGGAGCATTTTATGGTGTGGACTTGTATTGCCCTCTCATCACATTGTGCACCATTTGGGCTACTCCATTGGTTAACATATTTCTTGGCCGCAAGAAAGGCTTTTGGTACTATAAAAGCTTTTTCAAATGATAGACTATTGGAATCTTTCTACATGGCCATTAGATGTGCATCTTTAGATTGTTCAGTTTCTTATGATGGCCTATGTGTAGTTTTACCTACTATTTACCCTTGGTCTTTTTCATATATTGAGAATTGTATATCTAGGTCTAGGGAATGCATTTGGCACATTAAAGTTGACCATAAGGTGCTTCAATTCTAAATTACATTTATATTTATTCGCCCATAATGCATGGGTGCTTCAATGTCTTAAACATTTACACTCATGTGATAGCTCGCAAGGCCATGCTTTTGCTTCCTTTTTTGGAGGAACATCAGCCATGGACACTTATGCTCTCTAGTCTGATTGCATCACTTCATATTGATGCTTTTGTCCATTGGATTCCTACTATATCAGATGTTATTTTTGGGCATCTACATGGTCATCTTCTTGGGTGTCCTTTTTTTACTCAATCGCTCCATGATTGGCAGCACCTTCTTGCACATCCACATTGGTCCAACCGTCCTCTAGTCCTAGAAATATCCTCCTCTTAAAGAGAATTTATTGGAGCCATGTATTTGTTTCCTCATTGGCTCATCTTCATCCTAGAAGGGCTATTTTCTGCATCATTGTGTATCTCTATGATGGCTGATGTGGCAGATGATCGGGGTCTCACATTTTGTTTTCCTCAAACGAAGAGACAATTTTGCTTGGGTTTGCATCACATACCTATTTGGCATATTCTTATCACCATGCTACAACCCTTTCAGTCTCTCCCCTACCTATTTACTACTACTTCTCTAATGCATGGGAAGTTTGATCAGGGCACCAAGTTATTCTCCTTTTTCAATTGCAAATATTATTACCAAGAAAGCTTACAATCTTTTACTCCCATAGCCATGGATTCAGGATCGTGGGATTCTTATTTGGCATCTTGACAAACCTCTTGCCTAGTTGTGGAAGGTTTATCTATGCCGCATTTGGAATAGCAAAACCCCTCTCAAATAGTAGCTTTTCTTATGGCATTGTTTAGTAGGAGCACTACTCATGGACTCTTTTTTGGCTACCAGCCATATAACTTCTTGGGATTTCCCATCTTGCTCCCATCCTAAGGATATTTTTGTATCTGCTCTGGAAATGCCCGGTAGCCCCTGATATTCATCCTAACTGGGGGCTTACCCTCATGCTCACTTTCCAGGCATTTATTTTAGTGGGCAGTCTTTGTTGTTTGCGAGATATGCCTCTACATTGGACTATGTTCAGTTATTCGATTGGTCTCATTCCTTGACTCCATGGTTTTTATATCATGCCTATAAGCTATATTGATACAACTAGAGCCAATCTTAGCTTAAGAATAACACCGAAAAAGAGCTAAGTTTAAAAAGAAAGCACAAGAACTCTATCCATTGCCATACACACACACTCACCTATATACACACATACATACATACATACATACATATGTACATGTACATGTACATGTACATGTATATGTATATGTATATGTATGTGTGTGTGTGTGTGTGTGTGTGTGTGTGTGTGTGTGTGTCCACCAAAAAAAAAAAGTGTGTGTGTGTAACCATATATAAATTATAAAAGTAAAGGAATAAAAATTAGGGAAAAAGTTATATAAGACCAAATTTAACAAGACCAAACCTAGTCATAGGAAAAGAACCTAAGAAAACCAAATAATAATAAATATTTTGCTACTAAATGACTATCCCCCCAAGGAGAGGAAGCTTTTAAATTTTCCCCCAAGGAGAGCAAGATTTTAAATTTTCTTGTATACTTAATTCCCTTTTCAATAGACCTTTAGTGAGTGAAAATGAATATCTTAAAAAGTTGAAAGAAAATTTTAGATCCACTTTCTATGACACCTCAATCATTAACAACTTATTTCACTCTATCAAAAATGACAAAAAGTCGCATTGAATCATTGAACTTGATCCTTGAAAAAAGACCTCAAAGTGACTTTAATCAACTAAGCAAAAAACGAACAAATCAATGAAACTTAACTTCGTAAAGAAAAAGGGACATGTGATATATTTTATTGTTTTGCCTTCATCAAATTTTAGGTAAATGTGTAAATTATCCATCGTTCATGTAGCAAGCATGAAAGTCCATTGAACTTTGCAAAAAAACATAAGGTGGAGTATAATCCTTCACACTTCTTGGTCGTGGACTTTTGTATTTGTATTGCACTCTCCAACGCTTTTTTTAAGAAACAATTTTGAAGTTCGTATTATCCAAATATTTCTTTTCAATTTTGATTTTGGCTTGTGTTGGTTTGTACACGCGCACACACACACACACACACACACACACATATGTATGTATTGTATGTATGTATACATCTCTCTCTCTCTCTCTCTCTCTCTCTCTCTCTCTCTCTCTCTCTATCTATCCATCTATTTATCTATCTATATGTATGTATGTATGTGTACATGTACATGTACATATACATCTACATATGTGTGTGTGTGTGTGTGTACATGTATATGTATATGTATATGTACACACACACACACACATGTGTGTGTGTGTGTTTTTGTGTGCACACACGTGCATGCATGCGTGCAATCATAGCATGTTAACAATGCAAATGAAAATGGTCAGGACCCATATATTGAGAGTCGGTGCATCATCCTATATGATAGGACATAAGGAATAGTTTAGAGAATTGCAAGCTTTAGAAGAATCCAAGAATGTGATCTATATAATTGACAACACAAGTATGTAACCTTTTGAACAATCAAAGAATGTGATCTATACAGTTGACAAGACACCAACTTCTATCCAAGGACAATGCATAGTGCCTATGCATAATTGTATAGGATACAAAAGATTGGTAAATGATGTGTTCTATATCTTGTCAATTGGACAAATGATAGAGAGAAACTATATAGTTATTATTTTGAATGGATGTGTAATCAAAGATAAATCCAAGGGATATCAACTTTTTGGAAAAAAGACTTAAAAAAGATAGACTACTTAGAATGCTAGCATCAGTACCAAATCATCATAGTGAGAGAGAGAGATTCACCCAAAAAAAGTATGCATGCGTGTGCACGCACGCATACTATTCTAATCGTTGATTAGACCATGACCTGTAAACATAATATACAAGCATAGACGCATGTTCATGCACATGCAAGAACAATGACATACAACTTTTGCATGCACCATGCACACATCCATGCTAATGCAAGTATATATGCAATTGCAGAAGTGCACTCACATATGCATGCACTTGCATACAAGTACAAGTACACGCATACGTTCATATGATTTTATAAGGGGAAAATTTTATATATGGTGAATCAAGCATTCAAAATTCTTGATTACACTTGCTCCAAAGAGATGAGAGCATTCCACCTTGGCTTTATAAGTATCAAGACCACATTATAAGGTAAATACATTTAAGGATTGCAAATCAATGAATTTCTATCATGATGTGTGTTATTCAAACATATCCGTGCTGCATAATTGGTGTCATTCTCTCTCTAAACACACACGTCAAGTTTATAAAGCTCCCAAAAATGAGGTTTCAAAAAGAATATTTATCTATACACATGTCACATTTATAAAGCTTCCAAAAATGAGAGCTTAAAAAGAAAGGAGTTTCAAAAAACAAAGCAACAAAAGAACAATCAACCATACCTTCATATTTATGAAAACACATTACACACGTAAACATGCATGTGTACGATCATGTTGTGCCACAGCAATGCGCAAGTCCCATACTAGTAACCACAAATATGGGTACCTAAGCCCACAAGTCCCATACTAGTAACCACAAATATGGGTACCTAAGCCCACCAAGGATGACTGCAACTTTTGGCTTGTCTGAATGGCACTCTACTAGTAAGACCGCTCAGCCCAAATGCTTCCAAAGGAAGAAATTATATTCAAGATCCTTTGCCTATACTTTGTCCTATGGCTTTGCCAAACAGGTGTAGCTCTAGCATAAGTTCCATGATTTTACCACACCCTTTGAATGCTCCCCCATGATGTGAGTTGTATGCATATACCTTGAAAATGAAGGGATTGAGAGTGGAATATACAATCACAGTATGCAAGTAAGATGATAATTTAGCCTTTGGATGTATAAGCTATTTCCAATAAATACCAAGGTACCTAGCACATAAAATTCTACCATTGGTCTCATGCAAGTGATGGCTAAGGCACTTGGATTCAACAAATATGTCCTCATACACACTTGGTAGTCAGTCTCCTAATGCCACTGTCCACCAAAAGTGCTAATTGGAAAAAGCATGTTGAAGAGAAAAGTGTACTCTCTAATTTGGCTTGTACAAATTGGATGTAGACAAAAAGCTATTCCCTTCGGAATATTTGAATCCGATCGGATGCACAAACAAAAAATGCAAATGACCTTAAAAGGCATACCCCTTTTTTAAAAATCAAAAATTAAATAACTTTCAACAATGTGATTGTTCCAGGAATGATCTACAAGTTGCAAATAGGAGAAATACATGCACAACAGATAGCAACAATAGATGCAAGATTCAAGTGGACTTTGGTGCTTATTCAAAGGTAGTATTAGTGCAAAAAGATCCAATAGGCAGGCACAATAATGGCATACTATCATGTGGGAGGCTTTAGCAATTTTGGAGAAGTTCATGTCTATAGAGTAGATTGGTCCACTCTATAGATTGATCATCCAATCTATTGACTAGGTCAGGCAAATTTGAAGGGACTATTGCCTTAAAAAAGGGTCCCCAAGCAGGGCATTCACTAATCTATTGTTCCAAATTTCTAGTGCCTCAACTTGGTTACTACCATTGTAGTAGGGAGCTACAAAACCATAGTAGTAGAAGTTCCTCAATGGCTGCCTCCACAACAACAAGAAGGGAAAGATTCAAAGGAGACTTGTATCTGACCAATAGCTATCTACAAAATAGCAAGGAGGTCAGTGTTCTTAGAAACAAACTCTGCCTTATGTTGAAATCTTTACTGTAGTAGCAAGAAGGCATATTTGCAAGGTATCATTATGAAGCCCATAGAAGCTCTACATGAGCATGCAAGGCTGAAGCATTTTAAAGGTGCCATGAGGAGGTAGGAGAATAGTTCTAGGTGTCACAAGGGTCCACATCTAGTTAATACCTAGCTAATAAAGGGTGGCACCCTATGCACATATTTTTTGTATATGGTTTGGTGCATCTTGGGATAAATATATATTGCTATTCTCTCTCTCTCTCTCTCTCTCTCTCTCTCTCTCTATGTGTGTGTGTGTGTGTGTGTGTGTATGTGTGTGTGTGTGTGTAGTAGTAGTAGTACATAGCAATAAATACAAGGGAAGGAAGTTGGATTTGATTTTAGCATTATATAATTCCTAGGCATTATCTCATTGTTTATCTTCCACTATGGGGAGTCTTGGATGTAGCAAGAAACCTCCATCTCTACTTTCTATTAGCCCTAAGGGGGATTCACAAGTGTTGGGAGCTCAAAGATGAGAGCCTTGAGAAAGGGGTTCTCACTTTAGCTTGTTGAAATTAACTTCTATATTTTAGGGATTGGAACCCTTGTGTGAAGGAGAGAGATCTAGATTCAGATAGGTGTATCAATTCATAAGCTCTTCACATCCTCGCCATGATTCTACTACTAAAACCAAACCCTTTTCCCAGGGAAAGCTGGTAAGCTCAATGAAACCAACTACCCATTGTTAAAAATGAAGATCCAAATCCATTTGGTAGTTTGGATGATTTGAAAAATCACGATAGAAGTCAAGCTAAAGCCACATCCTCCCACAAATGTGGCTAAAGTGGTGACAATAGCAAATCTTGTTGTACTAAGAAATTTGGTACTACATGATGTAGAGGCCATTACCATGACCATTGACATGATTGCTACAGATTCAATTCATCCGTGGTTGTGCCATTGATATGACAAACATGCTAGAAACTCTGCAAGTGATTGTAAAATTTTGGAGCTTTACCTTGATATTAGAGCTGGACTTGAACTTCTCTGCCCCAAAATCTGAGTAGATTGGTCTACCACTTTGAATTATTAACTCACTCACTCCCCACCTATCACCTTCCTGATTGTGAGGACATTGTAGACCCCTGACTCGCTTGGTATAGTCCTTAGGCCTCAAGGGTACAATCAGATGTATACTTGTTGGTCAAGTAGGTTCTGTATGTTGTGAGAGGAACTCGAGCAAATTGCCTAAGTTGCTCTTCATTGACCTCTAGTCTATGGTGGCATATATCTCCATTAAAAGCATGCCTGTCTTCATGACAATGGATTCGTTATCCATCTATCGTAGCTGGTCTTCTGGCTTCATACCTTTCTAGACTTACTCTTTCAGGTACAATAGCCGAGTAATGCCAAAGACATTATCATCACTCTTTGAGTTGTCTTCACATTCATTTTGTTGCTCCATCGAGGAGATGGCCATCCATTCAAAATCCAACTCTCCATGGATGAGTTTAGATTCCATTTGCCATGATGGGCCTTCAACCTCCAATCTTCTAGGATGCCTAAGCTTGACACCATTGTTTTGACCTTCTAGCACTTCATAGTAGTTAACTTCCACCTCTGGAGTAGCATAGCCGAGTCTCTCTTCTCATGCTCGTCGCTCCTGTTGGATAGTTGCCCCTGCCAACCTCCTTTGAGCATTGAACTCTGGTTTTGAGACTACTCCGCCTTGCATAGTTGGATATAGCCACTACCTCTGATTTAGATATTCTTCAGATCTAGCTGTAGATCTTCTTCTTCTCTCCAAGCGTGTGTCATCCATTGCTTAATTCAAAAAGTAATCGAAGAACTATCAGTATACTTTTTGTGTTCCACACCTCGATCTTCAAGGACTCTATCAATTGCTGCCACTCAGTTGGAGTTACTTGAATAAACTTCCTATAGTAACGCACGATTCCTAGCAAATGCTTTGCTTCATCACATGTAATCATGAACTCTCCTTTTCCCCACTAACACCAAGGATACTGACTCGGCTCTCTAAATTTCCTACCCTCATAGCTTGTCAACTTGCAATTCACTTGACCTCTCCCTAGTAGGATTGCCAAAATGTTGACACTCGTGCTCACTCACCCCGCTAACTCAAATCCCTCAGGTTAGTTTCCAACCTGGTACTATGTCTCATGAAGATGCTTGCTCTTGCAATCCTAAGGTAGGGATGTTTGGGTGCAAACAGTTGCCAACAATTAATACTTGGAGGTTGGAGTTAGCTAACAGGAAAGAACCGTGTGATGAGGGGAGAAAACCAAGTTATTGTCCACAGTTAACACTTAGTGACACACAACAAGTGGGAAAACCAAGAAGAGAAACTATTGCTCATTCATTCACCAGAATCACCATGTACAACCAAGTTGCCTCGGCTTGCAATGAACACTCCCTAACCTATCAAGTCAGGTCCGAGGAATAGAACTTGGCACACTTCTCTCTTGTTCTTTCCCCCTTGTTACAACTTCTCTTCTACCTAAACTGTCCTTCCATTTAGCACACGCTCGGTGCACTCACTGCTACTCACCTATAGATCAATATCCTAAAATCATTGGCACCCACTGCTGCAAAATGGTGCTTGACTGTCGCTCTTGCTATGCTCGGTGACCGCATACCAGTTAGCCTAACCCCGGGTACAGTTTCTTTATTATTTCTTGTTAATTTATTTCTAAAGTTTTGTTCCACACTTTATCTCATGTAGCTTCTTCAATGTGAGTTAAAGTAGAGCACATGTGAATTAAGAAAAGCCTAAGAGGTCATTAAAGATAGAGAGTGTTGGTAAAGAGATCAAAGATTTAAAGATCACCCTTATGTATCTTAGTTACTTGATGTGGCCTTTAGATCTTTCTTTAAAAGAATAGGTAGTATTATCTCACATGTGATATACAACTTCACATCGCTTGATGCTTTCCTATGTCTTCATATTTGCTATTATATTCTATATTAGTGGCATCCACGAAAAGGAATGTTGCTTGTAGGTTGCCAGAGGCCTCTTGGGCCATGCCTTTGGAGATCATGTTACATTGGTAGGTCCATCTCTAGTATTTCTTTCATTCTTCATCTATTTTTAAAACATTCTTTCTTTTTATTGAATTGGCCCTTTTTAAGTTAAGAGTTATTTAGTTAGTGGAATTTGCTCTTGCATTCTCTTATATGTAGACTCTCTACTCAAGCTTCTACTTCATGAAGCTCCAACTATTAGAGTAGGATATTTTGCAATAGAGTATAATCATTGAGAGATGTTGACCACAAGGATAATATCTACCATAGAAATCAAGGTCACAAGGGTAACTCCCCATATTCATAATGGTGTAGTTTGTGGAGCTAACAATGTTTATTAAAATAACATGCATCATGATATTATTGGCTGATGTATGTAAGTCACAATGTCGTGCCACATAATTAATTGGTTATATGTTTGAATAACATGAATCATGATACTACTATTGGTAATCCTCATATGTATATAAGTCACAATGTAAATGAAACTTAGAGAGAGAAAGAAAAGCAAGCATGTTTTTGTGATAGTAGTCTTGAAACATTTGTAGCTGCTTGATAGATTCTTTCTTGCTTGTCGCCAAAGGATGACATTGTGATAAAGATGATGTTTTGTAGATCCATGCTTACAAGGTCATGAAGGACTAGGCAAAATTCCAAAATTTGCCTTTATTGCCATAAAAAATACATGAAGTTGGTTTTCAAACTTATAAAGCCATGGAAGGTTAGAAGATGATGCTCTCATCTATTTGGTGCTTGTGTATACACATACATACATACATACATACATATATATGTATATGTGTGTGTGTGTGTGTGTGTGAGCAAAAAATGAATTTTTTAATTATCTCATAAAAGAGATCATATGAAGTTCTGATTACAAATCGGTTCCACCAATACATCTGAAAACCAAAACAGGAAAATAGAAAGCCAATGGAGATCATACATGAGTTATAGATTGAGGATCTATTGGCTTCTCTTTGAAGTCTTTGATCATTGCCTTGCCATCTTGGATTCGACAGTCTTTTCTAGATGCCTTTAACCTTGCAAGCTTTAAGGCTTTGCTCTTTAGTTGACTTTTTGCGAGTTCCTCAGTAATCCACACTACAAGTCCTTTCAACTTGTTGGGACTATCTAAGAATCCACGTTCTTTCCTCTCTTGTGTTGAAAGTGATAATCCCATAAGATCCTTCCTAAACCATGTCAAAATTTGCATCTCTCCACTCAATTCTTGGTAGGTCTTTGTAGAGTTTTTTGAAGGTCTCACTCGTCGGAATCTTTTGCTACATTCGAGTTGTGTGGTAGTCCTCCAATCTTGATTTTCTTTTGAGTTGAGCTACCTTTCAACTTGCTCCTTCACTTCCTTCTAAAATTTTGTGCCTAGAGAGCTCTTCATTTGTCCTTTAAAAATCTCTTAAATCTCTCCCTTATACAGCCAAGAGTCAAACCCACAATAGAAAATAGACGAAGGCAAAAGCCCATCACTGTTTCTCTTTCCTTTCGTGACTCCTCGCCTACAATTGAATCCGAATACAAAATCCCCACCAGTTTAATTACTTCATTGTGGAGTTTTATTTCTTTGCACTTCATTGTGCAGAGTTTCATTTCTTTGCCTAATCTTAGGGGTTGGGAATCGGGATTTTGGAAGAACACATGCACGGTCCAAGTTTCAAGAAGAGATTGGTTGCGTTGGGCGAGAAATTGGTACACATTTAGACTCTTAGAATCCTCTAGTCAAAGTCATCCATGATTTTTCTATTAAAGGGTGGACATACTCATTGCATAAGATATGTTGGATTGTATTTACATTTCAACTCTGCATAATGTAACATTTTAGTTAAATTCTGTTGCCTTGAGCTCAGTGTCCTATAGGCTTCAAGCATTAAGGTGGATAGTATTCGGTCCGTCACGGCTCTCACAAGCCTTTTCTTTTAGATTTGACGTGCTTATCTCTTTCCCAAGTAAATTTCATGACCTCTCTGCCTACTGCACAAAACCTATCCATCTTGAGAGACTCCCTTCATAGGGCGTCTCATCTAGAATCCTTCTTCATAAGTATAAATAGGTAGTCCCTTATGGCTAATTATTATTGGCTATAGGAGATTGCCCATCCAAATTGTTCTTTTAGGCGATGAAGCTCAAGAATCAAAGAGAGGCCTTTGACAGAGTGATGGATGGTGAAGGGAGAGTGGTCAAAGATTTTGGCACGTGGACAAAACCTTCATTAAGGAGTTAGAGTCAATGTGGGCAAGGATTTAGTCCAAGATGAAGATTGGTTTGCAAGCGTGGATGGGCTGTTGGCTGATGTTGATGCTAGGGTGTTGAAGTACCACATGAATGTGTTGGCCAAACCATTCTCGACGGATGAGCTGGAGGAAGCCTTGAGGGAGTTGAAGGATGAGAAATCTCCATGACGCGATGGCCCTTACGACCAAACTTTCGAAACAATTGTGGTGGCCAATTGGGGCAGATCTAACAAATATGAAGAATGCAACAGTGTCTAAAGGGTTTTCAGCCGAGGATGTTAACATAGGCCTATTCAAACTTTTTTTGAAGTGCCTTATTTCGATGAAAGTCATAACTCTTTGATTGTTGGAGGTATACTATGATAGAAAGTAAACTAAAGATGGAAAGAAGGAGATATATGGTGGCTAGAGCCACAAGTTGCTTATTCTTGAACATGAAACATATTTTTTTTTGTAGCAACACCTACGAGGTCACTGATAGAAAGGACAAGGTTCTTGATAATATGGGAACAAGGGTAACATGTATCTGAGATCAAGGCCAACCAGTGCATGTACCATGATGACCAGTGTTGACCTCTCTAGCATGATGCCATGATTTTGCATGTTTGGATGTGTACTAAATTGGTTCAAAATTTTTGACATGTGTTCTTTGATGTCCCTCACATTCCCTTGCAAATTTTCAGTGCATTGACATTGATTTTGTAGGTGGGCAAGCAAAATTCCCAAATTGCAACGTTGATTGACATCCATGTGTCCAAGTGTCAAATTAGTGCCAAAATTTTTACAAGTCTTAAGTTGAGTGACCTTAACACACTTAGAAAGTTTCATGTGCATGGAAGACTGATAGTGTGGTGGGGAGGATATTTATTTCTGCAAAATTCCTTTATTTCTTTGACACTAGGATATTTAGGATGCTCTCTATATTCAGTGGAGCCATTGAATGCAATTCTTAAACTTCTGAATCTATGTCTATTGGAAGAAAGCGCCTATGGCCTATATATTCCATCTTCTTAAGGCGTGATGAGTATCTTCCTTGAAATGCAAGACCACATATAGGACAAGCATTGTATCCCTTTGTGTAGCAACCAGAAGTGAGCCCATAAGGTGGAAAGTCATGGATGGTCCATAGCGAGATTCCCCTTAAAGTGAATATTGTTCTTCTTATATCAAATTCACTTGCATCATATGCATTTACTCCAGTCCATAAGCCTTGAAGCTCATCAATGAGAACTTAGAACTTGAAGCTGGAACATTTGCAGGAGTCGATGGAAAGCTTTGACTGCATGCAGGACTGGACGTAGTGTAGGTGGATGGAGTAATTGGTTGTGTGCAAGAAGGTGAAGATGGAGTGTACATGAAAGCTAATGGAAGGGGAGGAAAGATCCATTTGGAGACAAGACTACAAGAGTCATGTTACAAACTTGACTCTTTCTTTTCTTTTTTTACGTGCAAATAAGAGTTTTATATTAAGAAAAAAGAAGAAAAGACATACAATTAAACCTTAGAAAGGGCAACATAAGCTACTCTAAAATATACTACTAGTTTACTATAGTAATGTAGAACTAAAAAAATTCATCTAGCACATGACAACAAAAATGCTCAGGAAAGGCAATCTATCTAAAAACCATAGAATTATGAGCGAGCCAGATCCTATGAATAACCATTGCTTGAAGAACATTCCAGATAAATCTCTGACAATCCGTCATCTTCCCCCAATCACCTGATAGTGCATTCTTCCATCTATTTTTAGTAGATAGATGCCCACAATCCTAAACCATGTGAAAATTGTGCGCCATACAAGTCTTATGATAGCACAACCCGAAAACCAATGCAATTGTGTTTCTAAAGAAAATCGACAAAGAGGGCAAATAGGAGACATATCCTCACCCCATTTAGCAAGCCTATCCTGAGTCAAGAATGCGACTGAAACCATCCTCCACAAAGTGAAATTTAGTCAAGCAGAGAAAATAGAAGACCAAGCATGTCTTAAGTGTAATCTCCATATGAGAATGCCATCATGTGAAGCATAAGAGCTCAAGCCAAATCAAAAGAATCATCATTGGAGAAATCCTTGAGTGCAAGATGAGGGATAGACTTAGCACCATCAATAGTCACCTCAAATCAAAGATCCAAGGATGTGAAGATTAAAGAACTAGTCAACCAGACATCATGGATTCGAGAAAGAAGGGTTTGCAAAAAGCCCAACTCTGTAGTTGTTGCCGATACTACAGTACCAAAGTATCCCAATTATGCTAGTATGAAAACCTAGCATCCCAGAGGTCTTTGTTATTGTCGACGATAGTTTTGTAATCATCTGAACTTGATTCTTTATTGATCTGAAATGTCTCTCTTGTATGAGAACAAACGATCTCATCTAGCTCAACTTCTTTACGTTATGTAGTAGCCAACAAAGTTTTTTCCCTAAGTGGGTTTTCCCCCAAATGTTTCAAATTGCCCATGCTTGCCTCCCCCCACCCCTTTTACACCTTTTAAGATTATTTGCTTAAATAAACTTGATGACAAAACTTTTGGGTGAAAAACTACAAAGTTTAGCCTTTGAAATGCCTCATCCTAACTTATACATCAATAAACCTTGCACGCACATGCATTCACCAACATCATTTTAGTATATCCTTTAACCATAGCATCAATAAACTTGCCCTAAACTTGTAATGGGATTGGATTTTAGAGTAAGATGGACATGTGTGTAAGTAGTATCATTCTTGTTGCCTTGTTATGACATGTTCTTGCATAATATCACCCTTGTCTTGTAAGTGAATTCCAAAATGTATAGAGTAATTCTACCCAGTACTTTACCTAGTTTTAATGGGGTATCCTCCTTGAAACCATGATATATTTATTAATCATGATGATGTGCATGTGGGAGGTACTATCATCAAAACTCTAGCATCCATCTTTTGTGTATAGATGGCATGCAAGAGGAAACATTGGCATTAATAGAGAGAGTCCAAGAAAGCCATATGGGTTGAGTTTAAATCTCATATGGGTCGAGATAGACTATATCATCCCAGCCCAACCTAGGAATCCTACTTTCTCAACGCTCATGGATGGTGCATGGTGAAAAACAAGGAAATATCCATTCCAAGGCATGAAAATGACATTAGATGGCCATAATACTTTGCATAGGCCTTGAAATCTCGTAGTTTAAGTCTTGTGCAACATATCATGCCTAGCCACTATCTTTTGCATGGCTAGACACACACCAATCCATGTTTTACAATGCTCATGCATGATGCATGGTGAGAACCTTAGAAATATCCATTCCAAGCCATGCAAATGAAATCAAATGGATATGATACTTTTCACATGATTTTGCAAAGTATAATGGCCTTTGAATACCATTTTCATGGCTAGAAACACAGTGATGCATCTTATTCAACACTCATGCATGATGCATGGTGAAAAACTTGGAAATATCCATTCCAAGCCATGCAGATCACATCAAATGGCCATGATAGTTTTCAAAGGCATTAAAATTACCTACTTTAAGGCTTATAAAAAGTATCATGTCCATCGAATACCATTTGCATGGCTAACAATGCAAGGTTTCCAATGCTCATGTATGATGCATGGTGAAAAACTAGGAAATATCCATTCCAAGCCATCCAAATGACATCATATGTCCAAGATAATTTGAATAGGCCTTACACTCCAATATTTTAAGGCTTATATGAAGTATCATGCACATCCATGCATGCTTTTAAACGCTCATGCATGATGCATGCTGAAAAACTAGGAAATATCCATTCCAAGCCATGAAAACGACGCGGGATGGCCATGATACCCTTTTTTAAGGCTTGTGAAAAGTATCATGTCCATAAATACCATTTTCATGGCTAGAAGCATAACGATGCATGCTTTTCAATGCTCATGCATGATGCATGGTGGGAAATAGCTGGGAAATATCCATTCCAAGCCATGAACATGACATCTACTTTGCAAAAGAGTTTAACTCACCTATTTTAAGGATTTTGTAAAGTTTCAGACCCATTTAATACCATTCTCATGGCTAGAATCACACCAATGCATGTTTTTCAATACTCATGCATGATGCATCGTGAAAAACTATGAAAAATCCATTCTAAGCCATGCAAATGATATCCAATGGTCATGAAACTTTGCATAGGCCTTAAAATTCCCTACTTTAAGTCTTGTGAAAAGTATCATGCCAATAAAATACCATTTTCATGGCTAGAAGCATACCGATGCATGTTTTTCAATGCTCATTCATGATGCATGGTAAAAAACTAGGAACTATTCATTCCAAGCAATGCAAATGACATCAAACAGCCATGATACTTTGTACAAGACTTCAAATCTCCTATTTTAAGGCTTCTAAAAAGTATCATGCCAATATAATACCATTTGGATGGCTAGATACACACTGATATAATACACACCAATGCATGTTTCTCAGCGCTCATGCATGAGAAATATCCATGCCAAAACAAGCAAATAATATCCAATGGGCATGATACTTTGCAAAGGCTTGAACTTGCTAGTTTAAGGCATGTGCAAAGTGTCATCACCTTTGGATGTCATTTTCATGGCTAGAAGCTGACAAATGCATATTTTTGAATGGGCATGCATAATGCATGGTGGAAAACTAGGAAATATCTAATCCAAGCCATGCAAACCACATCCGATAGCCATGATACTTTGAATAGGACTTAAAATACACCATTTAAAGGCTAGTAGAAAGCATCATGTCTTTTGAATACCATTTTCATGGCTAGAAGCACACCGATGCATGTATTTCAATGCTCATGCATGATGCATGGTGAACAACTAGGAAATATCCATTCCAAACCATGCAATTAACATTAGATGGGCATGATGCTTTGCATAGGCATTGAAATTGCCTTGTTTATAATGGTTAGAAGCACACCGATGCATGTTTTTCAATGCTCATGCATGATGCATGGTGAAAAACTAGGAAATATCCATCCCAAGCCATGAAAATGACATGAGATGGTCATGATACTTTGCACAGGCCATGAAATCACCTATTTTAAGGCTTTTACAAAGTTTCATGTCCATAAAATACCATTTGCATGGGTAGAAGCACATCAATGCATGTTTTTCAACACTCATGCATGATGCATGGTGAAAAACGAGGAAATATCCATTCCAAGCCATGTGAATGACATCAGATGGCTATGATACTTTGCATAGGCATTAAAATTACTGAGTTTAAGACTTGATCAAAGCATTTTGTCCATCAAATACCATTTTCAGGGCTACAAGCACACCGATGCATGTTTTTGAATACTGATGCATTATGCATGATGAAAAACTAGGAAATATCCATTGCATGCCATGAAAATGACACCAAATGGCCACGATACTTTGCACAAGCCTTGAACTCACCCATTTTATTACTTGCACAAAGTATGATGCTTATCAAATGTCATTTTCATGGCTAGAAGTTGATAGATGCATGTTTTTCAATGACCATGCATGATGCATGGTGCAAAACTAGGAAATATCCAATCCAATCCATGAAAATGACATTGAATGGCCATGATTCTTTGCATAGGACTTGAAATCACCTGGTTTGAGGCTTTTGAAAAATATCATGCACATCTTAGAATACCATATGCATGGCTAGAATCACTACAAGGCATAGGCCATTTTCCGACGGAAATACCGACGCTTTTTACATTAAAAATTTTTTTTTTCACGGGCGCAAAGGTCGCTATAAAAGTCGTTAAAATCGTCGGAAAAGGAGCGTCGCTATAAACCGTCGCTATATAGCGACGCTGTTAATCGTCGCTATATAGCGACGATGTAAACGTCGCTATATATAGCGATGATAAAAACGTCGCTATATAGCGACTCTGTTAATCGTCGCTATATAGCGACACTGGTAAACGTCGCTATATAGCGACGATTAACAGAAGGTTAAAAAAATGGTTAGTGGGGCTAAACAGGGCTTCCTTTTGGCCCTGTTTAGCCCCACTAACCCTTTTTTTTTTTTTGTAATTACAAAAGAAAGTTTTTTATAATAAAATTTCCCTTGCTTGCAGGGTGATACAAAATTGTTCTTGTGAACGATGAGGAAGAAATGCATATACATATACAACTGTGTTTGAAACAAAATTACCCTGTGAAAGGGCGATACAAAATGGCTCTAACGAGCGGATATGAAAAATGCTACTACCACTACTAATCCGAATCCGAATCCGAATCGTCTTGTTGGGCTGTTCCCTGGTCCTCGGCACCTGCATCTTCTCCCTCGTCCCCGACACCTGCGTCTTCTCCTTCGTCATCGGCACCTGCATCCGATCCTTGCCCCTGTTGATCGCTCGTCTCTGATGATGGGACGCTTGAGCTTTGACCCTGAGAGTGAACCATATAAATCGAAAATTAGATTGGAACTTAAATTAAAAAGTGAGATTACAAGCAGGAGTAAACTTATATCGTGCGAGCAGCCACCTCAGCCCAATCGACTGTCACTCCCATTGCCTTGCTCAATGAACCACGGCTTGGTTCCTATCCGAAATGCGCGCCGCGTCTCTGCATCCGTAGGAAGACGACCCATTGCAACTTGCTGTGGATCTAATTTACGAGAGTTAGAGTTAGCTAAAGTGCATGTAATATGTAAGTAAAACAAATAGAACAATACATTAAATGGAAAGAAGTAAACTTACCACGGTTGCCTCGAACGCATACCGTCCGCCTGCACCAAAGTGCGAAGTACCTACGACATCCAGCCATCTCTTCGCAGCCCTCCTCTGACCCTCGAACATTTCAGGATGGTCCCTATGTTGCTTCTTGAAGTACTTCCAATCAGCTTTGTCTGCCCAGCTGGGTTTAGACAACCCCTTTGTAATGGAAGTACGCATGGTTGATCTACGATGCTTTAGGACCAAACCCATGCGCTCGAGCATATAACTGTTATTAAACTCCACATTTGGCGGATTAGGAAATCTTTGTTTTAACTCATCGATCACCGCCTGCTTCTTTTGGCCATCTTGATACCGCCAATCGATATTTATGCCGCTCTTGAAGTGATGACTCATCAACCGCCTCATGGCGGCCATCACTGCTTTGCCCTTTTTGTCTTCTATTATCTCTCCGGCAGATGTGATTTGATAGGAGAGATCCCTTGATGAGTAAGGGGGACTGACAGTAGCAGAGTCTGAAGGAGTGGAAGCTGCGTGACCGCTTCCGGATCGAGGAGTAGCTGTGGGAGTAGGAGAGGGAAAGGGACCTGACTGATACTGTGTCTCCGGACCAAGTGGAGACCTAAAGGAGCGTGAGTGTGCTGACTCGTCTACATCTCCTGAGTCAGCACAACATGAGCCGCCCATCCTACTCTTCCTTCCCTTGCGGGAGGCATGCGCAGGTGATGATCCCGCGGTCGAAGGGGCGCGAGGGGATGGCTGGGCTGTACGTCCACCCGTCGGTGTAGGGGAAGGAATTGCGGAGGTCCTCTGAGAGAGCAGAGAGAAGAATCTCGCTGCCTCCTCATCGCTCATCTGCACTACAAACTCGTCGGGAGTCCCAACAAAGCCATGCGCGGCTAGCAAAGGAGTCCCCTGAGGGGTAGTCGCAGTGCTACGTGGAAGAGGGGTCGGACCAAGGGTAGTCACAGTGCTAGGACCGAGAGGAGTAGGGGTAGTCCTCGGGGTAGTCGCCTGAGAGGAATCAAAGTCCTCTGGAGCATATAGATCGTGAGCTCTCCTCCTGCGAGGCTGTCCGTACTCGTCCGATGAGCGACGTGATCCCATGTCTAACATAGACACAAACACGAAAACAGAAAACAAATAAACAAACATGAGCATTCTCATAGGCATAGGCATAGGCAAGAAGAAAGAAGAGGGAAAGGAAAGAAGAGGGAAAGGAAAGAGGGAAAGAAGAGGGAAAGATAAGAGGGAAAGAAGATGTAAAGGAAAGAAAAGAATGAGAATGAGGAAATAGAGAATGAGAGAAAGGGAAAGAGATGAGGGAAAATAGAGAATGAGAGAAGGGGGAAATGAGAGAAGGGGGAAATAGAGTGGGAAATAGAGAATGAGCTTATGCAGAAATAGAGAATGAGCTTATGCTTCTCTCATTCTCTATTTCCGCATAAGCTCACGCATAAGCATGAGCTTATGCGGAAACTTAAGCATAAGCTCATGCACATGCATGAGCATAAGCATGAGAAGGATGAGTTTCCGCATGCTTATGCTCATGCGGAAAAAGAGAAGGAGCTTATGCAGAAAAAGAGAAGGAGAGAAGCATCTCTCATTCTCTATTTCCGCATAAGCTCCTTCTCTTTTTCCGCATGAGCTTATGCTTATGCTCATGGGTGAGCATGAGCTTATGCTCATGTTTCCGCATATGCGAAAATAGAGGAGGAGAGAAGCATAAGCTTCTCTCATTCTCTATTTCCGCATATGCTCACGCAAAAGAGAAAGAGAAAGAGCTTATGCGGAAAAAGAGAAAGAGCTTATGCGGAAAAAGAGAATGAGATCCGCATATGCTTCTCTCATTCTCTATTTCCGCATAAGCTCTTGCGGAAACTTCCGCATAAGCTCATGCTCATGAATAAGCATAAGCTCATGCTTATGCTCATGCGGAAATAGAGAAGGAGCTTATGCGGAAAAAGAGAAGGAGCTTATGCGGAATAAGAGAAGGAGCTCATGCGGAAACTTGCGGAAACTTGCATGAGCATAAGCATTAGCTTATGCTTATGCTTGCGGAAACTTGCGGAAACTTGCGCATAAGCTCTTGCGGAAACTTGCGCATAAGCTCATGACAAGCTCCTTCTCTCATTCCGCATAAGCTCCTTCTCTATTTCCGCATGAGCATAAGCATGAGCTTATGCTTATGCTTAAGCATAAGCATAAGCATAAGCTCATGCTTATGCTCATGCGGAAATAGAGAAGGAGCTTATGCGGAATGAGAGAAGGAGCTTATGCGGAAAAAGAGAATGAGAGAAGCATATGCTTCTCTCATTCTCTATTTCCGCATAAGCTCTTGCGGAAACTTACGCATAAGCTCATGCTCATGAATGAGCATAAGCATGAGCTTATGCTTATGCTTATGCATAAGCATAAGCATAAGCTCATGCTTATGCTCATGCGGAAAAAGAGAAGGAGCTTATGCGGAAAAAGAGAAGGAGCACTTGCGGATAAGCTCTTGCGAAAACTTGCGCATAAGCTCATGCTCATGCATGAGCATAAGCATGAGCTTATGCTTATGCTTATGCTTATGCTTGCGGAAACTTGCGGAAACTTGCGGAAACTCATGCTTATGCTCATGCGGAAATAGAGAAGGAGCATAAGCATGAGCATAAGCATAAGCATAAGCATAAGCATGAATGAGCATAAGCATGAGCTTATGCTTATGCTTATGCATAAGCATAAGCATAAGCTCATGCTTATGCTCATGCGGAAATAGAGAAGGAGCTTATGCGGAATGAGAGAAGGAGCTTATGCGGAAAAAGAGAATGAGAGAAGCATAAGCTTCTCTCATTCTCTATTTCCGCATAAGCTCTTGCGGAAACTTACGCATAAGCTCATGCTCATGAATGAGCATAAGCATGAGCTTATGCTTATGCTTATGCATAAGCAAGCATAAGCATAAGCATAAGCTCATGCTTATGCTCATGCGGAAATAGAGGAGGAGCTTATGCGGAATGAGAGAAGGAGCTTATGCGGAAACTTACGCATAAGCTCATGCTCATGAATGAGCATAAGCATGAGCTTATGCTTATGCTTATGCTTAAGCATAAGCATAAGCATAAGCTCATGCTTATGCTCATGCGAAAATAGAGAAGGAGCTTATGCAGAATGAGAGAAGGAGCTTATGCGGAAACTTACGCATAAGCTCATGCTCATGAATGAGCATAAGCATGAGCTTATGCTTACGCTTATGCATAAGCATAAGCATAAGCTCATGCTTATGCTCATGCGGAAATAGAGAAGGAGCTTATGCGGAATGAGAGAAGGAGCTTATGCGGAAAAAGAGAATGAGAGAAGCATAAGCTTCTCTCATTCTCTATTTTCGCATAAGCTCTTGCGGAAACTTACGCATAAGCTCATGCTCATGAATGAGCATAAGCATGAGCTTATGCTTATGCTTATGCTTATGCTTATGCTTATTTATGCTTATGCTTATGCATAAGCATAAGCATAAGCATAAGCATAAGCTCATGCTTATGCTCATGCGGAAATAGAGGAGGAGCTTATGCGGAATGAGAGAAGGAGCTTATGCGGAAACTTACGCATAAGCTCATGCTCATGAATGAGCATAAGCATGAGCTTATGCTCATGCGAAAATAGAGAAGGAGCTTATGCGGAATGAGAGAAGGAGCTTATGCGGAAACTTACGCATAAGCTCATGCTCATGAATGAGCATAAGCATGAGCTTATGCTTATGCTTATGCATAAGCATAAGCATAAGCTCATGCTTATGGTCATGCGGAAAAAGAGAATGAGAGAAGCTTATGCGAATGAGAGAAGGGGGAATGAGAGAAGCATAAGCATAAGAGAATAAGAGGGATGCGGAAATAGAGAATAAGGGGGAAAGGAAAGAGAGAAGGGAAAAGAGAGAGGGGGAAAGAGAGAATAAGAGAAGAGGGAAAAAAGAGAAGGGGGAAAATGAGAAAAAGAGAAGGGGGAAGAGAGGGTTCCTACGCCCATCACTGCAGCTAGCGCTTAAGGCGCTAGCTGCAGGCCAATGCAAATAACAAAAAGCTTAAATGGAAAGAAGAGGAAGCACTTACCTGTAAAAGTATGTCCCGCTCGGTGTAGTGGACTGGGCCCACAAAAGAGAGACTATGTCCCGCTCGGTGTAGTGGACTGGCCCTACAAAAGAGAGAAAACAACCCATTTTTTCAAATAAGATGTTAGTGGAAAGAGGAGATCACAAAAGCAACTTCTTGAAAGGAGACAAGGAAAGAGAAGATTGAGGAGACAAGGAAAGGAGGAGATTGAGGAGAAGAGAAGGAAGAGAAGGAAGAGAAATACAGAAAGAAGAGGTGAGTTTCTTTCTTTCTTTCTTGAAATTTCGTTTTTTGTTTGAATCCTTTCTAATCAAGCATGAAAACTAGTTTAAAACTTTAGCAATACAAGTAGAAACACTCACAAAACCAAAGCTAACAAACAAACAACCTACATTGTTGAAAGAAACTCACCTTTTGAAGAACTTTCTTTCTGGAAACCAAAGAGGGAAAAAGGAGAGAGAGGGTACACAAGAGGTAGGAGGAGGGTGAGGAGTGGGAAATAGGGTAGGAGGTTGCTTGGAATAGATGGGAGGTCAGTGAAAATAGGTGGGAGGAGATTTTGGAGAGCTTACTTGAGAGATTAGGAAAGCTTTGAGCAAAACGCCGCGGGTTTCGGCGTTTCGGGTTTTAACCCACAGCGTCGCTATATAGCGACGCTTATTCGTCGCTATATAGCGACGTTTTTAATTGAAAACGTCGCTATATAGCGACGCTTTCAATTAAAATCGTCGCTATATAGCGACGGAACAGAGCATCGCTATATAGCGACGCTTACTGTTTATTTTTTAATGAGGCCTCTTGTGACTCAAACATGCTATGCCTATAATTGTCAATATCTCCTCTTACTACATAGCCTTACTATATAGGATTTTTTGTTTCAATCCTTACTATATAGCGATGTCATTCTTTTTATATAGCCTCAAGAGAAGCTCAAATTAAACATGCTATGCTCATAATTGTGTACATCTCCTCTTCATGCTTATGTTTTGGTTTTATAAGTGTAGATGGAAGGGACGAGTGGAAGCTCATCCGATGATGCGCCAACGCCCGGGAGCACGAAGTGGCTTACGGAGAGGTTATATTGTCATTGCACTCATTGCAAGCGAGAAGTACGACATCAACGTCGTATTATCATGCGCCACTTGCGGATGTATGGGGAGGAGCCGGAACCAGTACCCCCCGTTGGTGTTGCACATGTTGATGGATCATCGGTAAGTCAAAGCTATTTAAGTTCGCAATCTTATTGTATACCCGGAATTAGAAGATCTTCTATTTACACGAATGAGCTTATGACAGGATGACGAGGGTGACGAGGGTACACATATACCTTCTCACTTTCAACAAGACTATAGTCTCCCAGATGATGACGAGGGTATGGTCGACATGATGGATTCCATTTTTAGGGGCACTACATCCCACGTACACGTGATGTCAGAGTCTGAGGTGAAAATGCGAGAGTTGCAATCAACACAATTGTACGAGGGTGCCAGGATGTCTAAACTACGTGCTTGTCTCTCAATCTTGAATCTACAAGTACAGTATGGGTGGTCGGATACAAGTGTCTCGGCCTTAATGAGGTTAGCCCTTGCATTAATTTGATTGACTCATTATTTGGATATTGTTTGTTTTGAGAATCATCATTTGGATAGTGTCTTTGTCATAGGTTGCTCCAAAAGATGTTGCCTGCACCAAATACCATGCCCGCATCAAGAGATGAAGCGAAAAAGATGCTAACAATGGTGGGTATGGATTATGATACCATCCATGCTTGCCGTAATGATTGTATTCTCTTTCGTCGTGAGCATGGAGATTTGGCTAGTTGTCCAAAGTGTGGGGAACAACGATATAGAGATGACTTGCAGGGTGAGAGGATACCGGTAAAGGTCTTAAGACACTTTCCCATCATTGCAAGAATACAACACATGTTTCGATGCAAATCCATAGCGGAGTTGATGACATGGCATGCATCTCATCGGTCCACTGATCACACATTGACATGTGAAATAGGTCGATATCTCAAAAAGAGATCTCTATATCGAGCATCGAGAAGGCTAGGGTGGAATCCATCGAAGCCGTATGCTTGCTTGAGAAGCACTTTCCCTCAAGCATTATGACAACTCAAGTCCACTTGCTTGTGCACATAGTTGATGAGGTGGCTATAGCAGGTACCGTTCATAATCGATGGATGTTTTTTCTCGAGCGGTTTATGAAAACTTTAAAGGGGTTTGTAAGACAAAGAGCAAGACCAGAAGCAAGCATGGCAGAGGGATGGCTTGTGCAAGAGTCATTAGTATATATCACAGAGTTTCTTGCATCCACGGATCCTGATATGCCGCAAGCTTGGCACAACAAGGATGATGATCGCATCATTGGCGAGGTCCCCCAAGGAAAAGGGATTGAAAGAAAGATGAGCGAAGAGCAAATGGAGAAATTCAATAAGTTTTGTATCCTCAATAGCCCTGAGATGCAGAAGTGGATTGAGAGATATGAAGTGACCAAAGCAGAAAGAATAAATGCAAGGACGAGATTCAAAGTAATGTACAGGCGATCACAACCATATCCACGAGATCTGGCTCTTCTCCCTGCTCACATGTCACTTGATTGGCTACAACTAGCTATACGTAAAGCCGAACGTGATGGAGAGACAATAAACGAGCGCGAGCGGGAGTTATCATCTGGATGTATGGTGCATGTAAGTTTCTTATCTCTTGATGTAATTAAGTAATTATTTGTGGCAATATATGCTATAAAATAGGTGCATCTTCATTGTTTTAATGATGCTCTTTTACAGTACAAAAAGTACAGTGCATTATGGTCATATGGACGACATTTTCGCATAGAACGCATCGATTCAAAGAGAGTCACGTATGATTGTGGAGTCATGGCTAACTTCACACAAGATAGCCGAGCAAGTGCTTCGGATACCAATCTTCTCTCCTCACAGTTGGATTATTGTGGAACCATACGCGACATCTATGAAATTGATTTCAGACGATTTACTATTTTCATTCTTGATGTAAAATGGTTTAGAACTACTTACAACGGTCCCCATGCAACTGTGAGAAAAGATGGTAGCGGTCTCTTTGCAATAGACTCCACCAAACATTGGACCGATGAAAGTGATACTTTTGTTCTTCCCGAGCACTGTGAGCAGGTGCATACTAATGATTTAATTAGTCGAAGCTTTCGTTTTTTAAGTCCATTGATATATATATAATTGACGACATTTGGCACGTGATTTTTCATCTTCAATATAGGTGGTTTTTCATCCGGATCGTTCTGATCCAAGATGGTGGTACGTGATCCAAGTTGCACCATGAAGTAAGCAGATTTTTGAAGATCGAGATGTGGATATGGAGATGCCACTACCAAATCCGGATCCAATTGATGAATCTAGCGAAGAAGATGTAGATCACCATATGAGGCAAGAGGAAGATGCGCATAATGACATCGCACGGGAGGAGGATGGAGATCACGATATTGACGAGGAAGACAACAATCGTCAAGATCAATCACCACACTTAAGCTTAATTGAAGAAGATGATCAAATACTTTTAGGTGAACGTACGATGCTAGAGTACGATGATGATATAGGAGATCAACTCGGTATAGAGTTGGAGATAGACTTGCTTGGCGCCTTAGACTTGGCTCAAGATGAAACAGTTGATGTAAATGCTCTTATTTAATTTGATTTTTCTCATCTCAAACTTGGACATGAATATATGAGCTTCAAAGGCTTGATGTACATGCTCTCATTTTTTAATTCTCTATGAGCTCAAACATGTATGAAAATTTAAAAAATTTTGTCATTGGAAGAAAATAAATTTTAAGAAAAAAAAAAAAAAACCTCTCTGTAAAACGTCGCTATAATTTAGTGTCTCAGTGTCGCTATATAGCGACCTTTAAAAGTCGCTATATAGCGACTTTTACTAACGTCGCTATATAGCGACTTTTAAAAGTTGCTATATAGCGACTTTTACTAACGTCGCTATATAGCGACGCTTATTAAAAGTCGCTATATAGCGACGATTTACGACACCCGATTTTTATACCGACGATTAACGCTAAGCGGGCGCTAATCGTCGGTACGTAAACGTCGCAATAGGATGCGTGTGTAGTAGTGGAAGTACAACGATGTATGTTTTAAAACGTGCAAGGTGTGGTAAAAAAGGAGATATGACGCACCCTAAAATAGGGCCTCCTAGGCTACAAGATTTTGTTATCCAATACAAGTCATCATTTATTAAACCTAGTAAGAAACAAGAAGTGAGAGAAGTACTAAAAGTTTTAGGAAATGCAAAAACAAAGGGAAACTCTGTTTTCATCAGTATAGGTGCCGGTATATACCAATGCCTATACCGACTCATCAACTTTCAAAAAGCAAACCCAAATGCCTCTTTTTTTGCCACACCTCTCTTGTTTGAGATCTTGCCAACTTTTTGCCTCTTACTCATGACCTTTCCACCATCTCCCTACCCTCCCCTACCATCCCTACACCACCCACACCACTGTTGGCTCACTCCCCTCCACTCCAAGCTTGAAGGAGAAGATTTCTATTTTGGGAACTAAAGAAGTGGATGATATTTTGAGTGGTTTGTCTTCAAATTTCTTCTTCAAGGTAAGCTTCCCAACCCTTTCATCTGCATTAGATTAATCTTTGGAATCTGCATTGTGTGTTTAC
This sequence comes from Dipteris shenzhenensis, assembly GCF_047967505.1. Lineage (NCBI taxonomy): Eukaryota > Viridiplantae > Streptophyta > Polypodiopsida > Gleicheniales > Dipteridaceae > Dipteris > Dipteris shenzhenensis. The sequence goes on from NC_141604.1 coordinate 8,291,399, forward strand.
ACGTTTCTTAGAGTCTTTGTGGTTGCACAAAAGGCAAATATGAGATTTTTCTATGGCCAGGGGAGATGCTGCCAAAATTTTCCAATTACTTACTTGCTTGATATGAATGCATCTTGTTGCTTGCTTGCTTGCTTGAGTTTGTTACTTTCTTGGTATCTTGCTATCTTGTTTGTGTTCTTTCACTTCTCTTGTTTGTTTTGATTACTTTGTTGCTTGACATTGTTGCTTTTTACTCATTACTTGATTTGTAGCATAATTTTTAGCACTCATACCCAATGCATGGTAAGAAATTTGAAAATACACATGCCCAACCATGAAATTGATGCTTGACCCCCATCAAAATTTGAAAGCACAAGGGTTTTTATCTCGTTGAAGCTATGTAAAGTATCATGCCTATTAGACACACGTAGATATGCTAGAAGCACTCATGCATGATGCATGTTTAAGAATTGTGAAAATACGCCTGCCCAACCATGCAAATGATATCCTATCAACTCAAAAATTTGCAAGGATAAGGGTATTATTGGTATTAAGACTTCATCCACGTTGCATGGTAAGAATTGTGGAAATACACATTCGCGGCCATGAAAAAGACACCCGATCCACATAAAATTTTTGCAAGAACAATTCTATTACTTTCATTAAGGCCTATACAAAGTATTATACCCATCGAGAGTGTTGATGATGCAATCATTAAGGATGCTTGTATATTTAAAGAAAATTATGAGATTCAGACATTGGGTCAAACCATAGGCTTGAATGTTTCTTGGAAAACTCTTCATGGAATGTATTTATAATTTTATATTTTATTTTTCTAGGTAAAATTTGTATTATTTATTTCTCAGTCAACTATTGAATAATATCTATTATCAAGTAAAATGCGTGTGTATAAAAGGTAAAAGTTTTTACTTATAATTTTAGATGAGTTCTTCACACCGTGTACTATGAGTACTAATGCATTTAAGACTTTTGATTAATCTTTCACACTTAGACAATACAAAAATAGTGACAGTAATATCAATGTTGTGAATGGTAGTACTGTATCTTTAGCAACAATAAGACACTTTGCAGCAACTGAATGGTCAACCATTGTGTAATTTTACTCCACATATGCATTTTGTGCTGCCATTTCTTGGTAAGAATGGCAGTTAAAAAATGGTTGCCATTTCTTCGTAAGAAATGGCAGTCAAGAGATAGTTGCCATTTTGTGCTACCATTTCTTCTTAGAAAATGGCAGTCAAGAAGTGCTTGCCATTTCTTTGAACGAAGTGGCAGTCAAGGAATGGCTACCATTTCTTACCCCAAGAAATGGCAATCAAGAATTTGCTACCATTTCTTCATAAGAAATGGCAGTCAAGAATTTGTTGCCATTTCCTCATAAGAAATGGCAATCAAGATTTTGCTGCCATTTCTTCATAAGAAATGGCAGTCAAGAATTGGCTGCCATTTGGTGCTACCAATTATTATTAAGAAATGGCAGACAATAAAAGGTTGCCATTTTTTGTTGCCATTTCTTCAAAGAAATGGCAGTTCAAGAACTAGTTGCCATTTCTAACTGTCATTTTTGCAAAAAATATGGCAATTTGAGAAGCTGTTGCCATTTCATACATAAGAAATGGCAAAATTGGAAATTGTGTACCATTTCCTATTGCCATTTCTACCTAGTTTTATAGTAGTGTGAAGCAGGTTGGAGGAGGTTATGAATCTAAAATCTAAATTGTTTTTTTTACACCTTTGGAAACAATATCATGCAAGCAACATCAAAGGCATATGTAAGAGACCTTCAATCATGTAAAAGTACCTAGTCATATCATTCACAATTGAGGAGTTATGATGGGCAATGGAGGTCAAGCTTGAAGATGGTGGCATTGAGCTTATGGGACAAGCAACCCGTAGGTAAAGGATTAAAATATTGGATTAACTTTATAGCTTCTCACTTTGATATGAGTGGTTGATAATTCTTACATCATCATAGCAAATGCATTACCTTTAGTCGAAACATATTTTCGAGGCTAACATTTATATAAATTAAGTACAAATTAAATAGCACAAAAGCATAGCCAAGCCATTAAAGCTTGGAAAATCTACACCATTGAAGAAAAACATTAAGCTGATGGCTTGGAAGCACACACATTATGGCTTCATGGGAGCCCACAATTTTCAATATTTTTGTAAGGCTTCCTAAAAAGAGAGGAGGAAAAGGGCTAGATGACTTCGTGTAAAAAAGAAATATTGTAGCATTAGAGAGGTTTCTTAAGTTTTTGTTCACATTAACTAGTCTTCCCATCTAAAATGTGAAAACTCCATGAAAGTGTAATAAGGTTGATGAGCGTGGACAATCCACATGTCTATGCAGTCGACCTAAACATCATTCTTATTCAACATGCATGCATGTGTGTACACACACACATGTGCACATGCATGCGTGTGTGTGTGTGTGTGTGTGTCACACACACACACTCGCTCCATGGAATATAAAGAACAAAATTAGATGTGACATTTAAGGTAAATTGTTAAGGACTCCTACAAGTGGATAAGTTTATGTTCATCTTGCTAACGTAGTTTCATGGGATGAGTTTATTCCTAACTTGGTAATATGGTTTCATGGGATTCAAATAGCTTTAGAAACACTTCTTTTTGTTTTAGAAGAAGCTCAATGTGTTGATATTGCATGATGAAAGTGGTGGTTTGATTCTATATTGTTGGATAAAAGAATTCCCAATGGGTTATATATCTACCAAGCAAATGAAATTTTATGAGGTACATATGTTCCATAGAATAAACACATTTAGTGATGTTTAACCAAGATTATTATTATGTTTCTACATTCTATGAGTTCCTAATCGTTGCTTCAGCACCCACAGGAAGATCTTTTGCATAAACTACGCGTGATGACGAACGATTTTGCATAATCTATAATCATTATGTTGTTGTTTCTCCTTGAGTTCCATCACCTAGAAACTGGCCGCAGCGAGAACATAGCCATTCATGCTTTCATAACAGACACATGTAACTAGTAGTGCAAGTTTTTTAATTACTAATTATGATTATGAGGTACAAGTTTGGCCAGACCTGCCACTAGGCAATTTCCAGAAGAACCTGATCGAACAAGCAACCAATTTATTCCAAGTGCAACCGCACAAAATTTTTACATTCTGGTACATCATCCCAGGTCCAAGCATGTACGTTGTGCTGAAAAGATGGCGAAAAACAGCTTCATGACAGCTGTAGCTAAGACTTACGCATCTTAAAGCTGGCTCAGGCATATAATGTCGCTGCCATATGATATATCGAAGCGTTGTATGGGAGTATGACGAAGGAGATGATCGATGGGGATGGGTGGGTGAGTGATTCGGTCCATTGGAATAGAGCTCAGCGTTGCAGCTACACTCGACCGGATGCCAGAAAACATTAAGAAGTTGCACACAAAAACTGGAAGCACACGACAGGAATTGTAGAAAACGGATAAACAATCTGACGGGAGCAAAAGCCTGCGCTGGTCGATGGAGCTGGGATTACTTCGACGAGAAGCGGATGCGGAAACGAGGGATGAGAAGCTCCTGGAGGGTACGAAACAGCAGATTAAAGAGGGTAAGGGTGGAGGAAGGGAAAGGTGGAAGGGATGTCGAATGGAAGGTATGTATGGACGAGCTGGCGGAGGACGGAGGTGGAAGCCATGGTGTCGATGAGTGAATAGGATGGTAGGAAGAAACGACACTAAGCGGGAAGAATTAATGGGAGGGGGATCATGAGAAGCGGCAAAGGATGGTGGAGCAAACGATAGTGATGAGTGGGTAGAATGGTGGGAAGAAAGGAGGTGGAGAAGTGGGAGGAGGAGGATCAGAAGCGGCAGAGGGGAGGAGGTTGGGCGGCGGTGGAGAGGGAGGGGAGGCAGCTGGAGCTGCGGGAGAGGTGGGAGCGCTTGGAGTCGAAGGGGTGGGAGGAGGCGGGGGAGGGGGTGAGGGGAGGCTGGCGGCGGAGGACGTGGCGGAGGGTGTCGGCCAACACGAGGGCGGGGGGCGGGGCTGCCACGGGCGGAGACGCCGCCCGTGTGGCGGCGCTGAAGTGGAAACAGAGGCGCATGTGGGCGCGCACGGCATCTTCCATGGCGGCGCCGCGCCCCAGCTGGTGGCGCTCCTCCTGCACCGCCGCCGCGCACAGCCCACATACCCAGTGCCCGCAGAATGTCTCCTTCACCCGCTCTATGTACCCTGCCGTGTATTCCTCCCTCATCCCACAGCACTCGCATTCCGCCGCCTTCACCAGCTCCATCTGCTGCTGCTGTTGTTGCTGCTGCTGCTTCTGCTGCTGCACGTTCGCCATACCCACCACCTTCTGTTGCCGTTGCTGCTGCTGCTGCTGCTGCGTCGTCACCATCGCCACCACCTTCTCTTGCTGTTGTTGCTGCTGCTGCTTCGTCGCCATAAACATCACCTTCTGTTGTTGTTGTTGATGAAGCTGTTGCTGCTGCTGCACCGTCGCCATACCCACCACCTTCCCAGCTTCTTGTTCTTCTTGCTTCTTCGTCTTCTGCTCCGCCTCCTTCGCCCACCCCTCCACCTCCACCTTCTGCTCATCCCGCTCCTTCTCCATCGCCTCCCCCCCTTCCTCCTGCTTTTGCTCCACCTCCCCCCCTTGCTTCTGCCTCTCCTCCTCCATCGCCACCTCTTCTCCCCTCCTGCTCTTGCTGCTCACGTTCACCCCTCTCCTCGCCGCCCCCCAACTCCCCTCGGATTTCGCTCTATGCAGCAGCATCATCATCTCGCTCTTTCGCTCCCTCTCTTCTGACTGCTGCTGTTTTCTTACCCTCCCCATTGATAGGTCCCTACGTCCTGGATTTTAACACTCGCCTAAGTCGCGTTGCAGCGTTCTTCTCACTTGTCCGCAATACGCTCAGCTCGAACACCCGGACTCTAGGTCCCAGTACAGTACTGTAGCCTTTAGTTATGCTACGTGAGGCTTAAATTTACTACAGCAATCGGAACTAATAACTAATACCCGGCTAGGCAGTGTTTGTTTGCTCCAAAAGCACGCCCCCTGGGCCCTGACAGTGCCGGAGTTTAAACAGACAAATCCTAGACCTTCTTACACAGTAAGCTGTTGAAGTGCGCCTACCGTCTCCTCCTTTTAAACTGAAATTGCGTAACGTTGGGCCACGAATTTTCACGATTCAGCCTGTAGCTTCCACAGCCACAAAATAACGCTTTCCATGTCACTCTCAGGAATCGGGAAGAAGCCTCAGCCTTCCACAGCCACAAAATAACGCTTTCCATGTCACTCTCAGGAATCGGGAAGAAGCCTCAGCCTCCCAGAACGTTTGGACAGGACTTGTCCTCGTTCATAGGTATCAACATCACTTCCTAAAAGTTTCGAAATTATCTAGTCACGAAGCCTCAAGGTAACTCACGGGACGAGCAGCTCCTTTTCCTTCAATGATAGTTGTCACCTTTCAGATAAAGGCTTTCCTCACGAAACCTCACCGACTAGGTACGATGATTTGTGCAAGAAGCTGGATCGTACCTGCATTGATCATATAACTTTCGATCAATTTCAGGCAATTTGTTACTCGGCGACAACATGTGGGCTTGTGAAGTCTAATTCTCGCTAAAAACAACTTGACGGTTAGCTCTTCATCGGATTTGTAGTTTGGTTTGGTACGAGGCTAAAACGTCAACATGTGGGCTTGTGAAGTCTAATTCTCGCTAAAAACAACTCGACGGTTAGCTCCTCATCGGATTTGTAGTTTGGTTTGGTACTAGGCTAAAACGTCTTCTAGGTCCAAGAAGATAATGAGGGCCCAGATACGGAGGGTCCCCGTGAGCTTGGTCACCAGCGGATCAGAGAACTGCGACAGCCCGGTTGGATCTATACAAAATTCACGTGTCTCAAGTATAGCAGGGTCCCTCTATCGTTGAGGTGCATGGATGCACGGTGAAAAACGGTTCGCAATGCATGTCTCTTCTCTTTCCGTAGCAGAATGCCCGACTCTCGTAACCAGGGATGTCACGCTTGCATACACGTAGATTTTGTCGTTAGTTCTTTGGCGGAAATACAAAGGGGGACGGTGGCGAGGGTGAGGAGGGGGAGAGAGAGAGCTTCAAAAACTTTGTAAAGGATAAGGAATTTAGACAAACTAAATACAGATTTTAAAAAATCGCTAAAAAACTCCATCTAGTCTTTAGTCTTTAATTTAAGTTGGTAAAATTGGCTAGTGTGAGGTAAATACGTATAATTCACGGTCCAAAATGTCGCGCCATATTTACATTCATTGTATGTGTTCAACCATGCAGTATATAGTAATTGTGAAACACATTTAGTAATTGTGAAACACAGCAATAAAATTGCACGAGATGTGAAGTGTCCTATACCAATGCTCACTAATTGAACTAGCTAGTGTCCTATACCAATGCTCACTAATTGAACTAGCTAGAGCCTCCATAAACCTAAAAACATGATTTGGAGCTTCAAATCATAATTTATAAGTTTATTCTCTTCTTTCAAATGTCGGTTGTATGGCTCAATTTTGCTAGCCTGGTGTAACAACCCAAACATAGATACACGTACCAAGTAGCATAGCGATGCATGTGGAGGAGACGTGAGAGTAAATATTTTGGCAATTGATCAGATTGAGTTGCATGCCGTCAAAGAGATGTTGCCGTCCGTCTGTTATTGAGTTGCATAATGTTGCAACTCATGTCAAACTCTTGAAGTCCCCATGGAAGCCTGCGACGACGAATTGTAGATCTACAATGGAGATCTCCCTTGTACAAGACACCTATGGGGAGAAAGCTAAGAAGGGTGAACATGGAGTGGACATGGATAAGGCTAATATCTAATGTCTCGCCTTGAGACATACATGATCTTAACGACAAGCATTGAGTAGTACGCGAGGCAGCAGGTATGAATAGTGGCAAGGCCTTCAAAGATAATGTTGACATTTCAATACAATCAGCTCCATGCTTGCGGCTTTTCCATGGTGTTCGTGGGGAAGATTCCCACTGAGGATGAATTTCCTCGATGGTTCTCAAGTGTGTTCTAGGGGAACTGTAATTTGTGTGACTTCAGATTCATAGGTAGAGGGGCTTTCCAAGCTTCTATTAGCACTCAAGCAAAACACGATTTCCTTCTACCGAGGTAGCCTTGTGTAATGCATTCCCTAGTCTACGACTTTCAAACTGGATAAGGTTCTGATGCTTGATTGCCCTGGTCTAGGTATACTTTCCAAACCTCAACAAGCTTTACATGCATGAGCTTGAAAGCATCGCTTCCACATTGGGCCACGATCTGTACGTTCTACTAATAGTACAAGCAAGAAAGTCCTTGCCCAAAGTGTGTATACTTTGGGATTGTGGGGAGGAACCTCCAAACTATCTCGAGCTTTCCATCCCAAGTGGAGATTCATGTCTCAGCCTCTTTCGGCACATTCCCTCATGCTTGCTATCGACTAGCCATTTTTCTTGAAGCTGCCCATTGCGTAATACTATATCTCCTACCAATGATTCTTTGCAGGGTGATATGATGGGTAGTCGATCCGTTCAATCTCCTCAGGGGGTTCAAAGACAGCATGAAAAAGTTTAAACTACCTTAGGTACAATGGGTGGCAATTTGAAGGGTAATTCTGATAAAGGAGGTGCCCTTCAAGTTCAACGTGAAGAAGACAGAACTAACAACAGACAGAGTGGCGATCTTCCTCCAAGCCATTAGAAAGGAAAAGCTCCTATCATACAGGAAGAGGGAGAATGATAAATGGAGCTCTAGGTGGCGGACATCTGATATGTATATGTCTACCCTCTCTTATGGCACTAGCTCCTCTAGATCTTCTAAAGAAAATTCACCGAGAATGGTTAAAGGTCACGCTAGGAAGGGTCCAATTTTTGCGAATCTTTACGCTCCACTTCTGGATCTAATAGAGGATGAGGAGGTGCCACTCGAGGAGGTGCAACTCAACAATCAGATAGTTAATGATAGCTATCTCTTATATTAGTTGGAACACTAGAGGAGTGTGCTTCTTTTGGAAGAAGTGCTTGGTAGCCCACATGGCTTTTAAGCATGATCCTGACATTTGTTTTTTGCAAGAGCTTAAAATAGGGAATCGAGACTTACATGATCTGTGAATTACTGGATATGACCTCTTCTCTAATTACTCGGTCAGAGGGTGAGACCACCATACATATTCGCTTATCTCTTTCTGCTAAATTCTTTTCTGGATCGGATGATGGATCCTTCTTTGCTCTTGAGGCCAGTATACAGGGTCACAACATTTTCTTCGTTTTGTTTATGCACCTTATTCTACTCTTGACACAGCTAATTTGTGGGATAATCTTTGGGAGGATTTCGCTAGGAAGCAAACAATATTCTCAAGTAATTTGAACATGATAATTGAGAGTCAAGATTGATCCCATGACTCCCTTGAGCTCGCTGTGAAAGAAGTGGAAGCATGGACTAGCCTCTACAACTCTTTGGAGCTTGTTGACTGGTGCAACCTAGACATTTGTGCCAGTTCACTTGGCATATTGCCACTGCAATTGAGAGTCAAGATAAATGCCATAACTCCCTTGAGCTCTGTGTGAAAGAAGTGGAAGCATGGACTAGCCTCCGAGTAGCCAATCACATCTACATCTTTGACCATGCTTGGTGGATGGATCCATGGGTCCATGGTGCAATTTTCTCAACATCTTGCTCTTCAGACCTGTCGATTAACTTTCGCTTCACATGTTCCCATCAACCATGACAAGCAAAAGGTCCTATGCCTTTCTAAATGAAGATCTCATTCTTTGGCAAACCATCTTTTGATCAAGCTATTTCTCAAGGCTGGGAGGAAGCTTGATGGGTCACCATGTCTCTTGCCTATTGTTGGGAGGTTTGCTTAGAGTATGTAACATAGATTTGCAAAGCTCATGAGCAGCTCCAAGCCTAAGTCACCAAAGAGATGAGCTTTTAGTTCAAGCCATCTAATCTTCAGTGCTTGCAGTGCTTCAAGACTCTCCCCTCGTGATCCTCACATCTCACCTCAGAGTCTGCTATATGCTCTTGATTGTCATATACAACATTATGAACATATAAAGCTAGCAACGGCTAGAATACAATCCAACATCCATTTGTTGGGTATAGGGGACCAACCCTCTGAGTTCTTCTTCTGACATTTCAAGGGGAAAAAATGCATGGACAATATTTCAATAATTTTTTAGGAGGAAGGTAACGATGTGAGTGGCAATGATAATATTGTGTAGGTCTTCATGCGCCACCTTTCTAGCATTGTTGGTTCTCCTCTTGCCTTGGTTGATGACTATTAGGATCGAGTTCAAAACTTTTTGGAACCTACGTAGCCTATTGTTTCTCAACCACAAGCCCTACTACTTCAATTGTCCTTTACTACTTTCAAACTCAAGTTTGCGGTGCAGTCTATGGCCATCGAAAAATCGCCGAGACCTGAAAGAACTTTGATTGACTTTTATCAATATTATTGGCATGTTCGTGGCAGTGACCTTTCGACATTTCTCAATCACTATTATGATTCAGAGCAATTACCTCACTGTGGGAGTACAAGCTTAATTAAGATGATTCCTAAAGGTGTCAATAGGCTATCCTCATCTCATCAGAATCAAGGTCATTTTATCTCAAGTCTACATCATTATATGGTTTTATCCATGGCCGCAACATCCATGATGCCATACTGAACCTCTTGCTTGCAATTGACTACTTGGTTTCTCAAAATAAACAACTTGTTTTGCTGAATCTAGACATGGAGAAAGCCTACGACAATGTTAATTGGGATTTCATTCTTAAGGTGCAGCTAAAACTTGGATTCAGCTCGGGATTCTGTGGACTTATTACAACCTTATTGTCTAATCTTGATTCTATTGTGATCACGATCATCGGCTACCTTTACAATAGATTCTCTCTATAGTGTTCAATTTGTCAAGGTTTCTCATTGGCACCTCTTTGAGCTTCGCAGTAGGTTACCAAACCTTTACTAAGGCTGTTTTATTGAGTGGGGTCTCCTTTTAGGGTCTTGTGTTACCTGATAGTTCTTATTTCTTAGGACAATTCTTTGCAGATGACAATGCCAACATATTAGGGGCAACAGAGGGTATATTGAAACCTTGATGAAAGTATATGATGATTTTTAATTATATCGAGTTTGAGAGTTAACAAGAGAAAGTATACGTATATTCTCCTTGCTTGAGGCATCTCCTCTAGATTGGATTACTGTTACATCAGCCATAATCCCGAAACCATGTGATGTGGTTATGGTTAGGTGGGAAACCAGAGGGCTCGATGATGCTTGCATACTATGAGGCCTAGAGGGTTTGGGTCTAGGGTCATGCCTAGGCCTAGACATTAATGAAGAGGTGCAAATAGGCTCTACGATAGGGCTAGAATATAAGGTCCCTTATGGGACACATGGCACCAAGGCATAAGGCCACATGGACCAAGGCATGAGGCCACTTGGCAAGCATTGGGTTCAGGGGTGGATTCTAGATGGAGCTCACAAAAGGTATGGAAAGAGAAAAGGAACTCACGTAGGGAATCCAGTGGTTGGTGGTGAACACTGGGGAGAGCCCTTTGTCTTAGAGTATGTAACATTGGTATCAAAGCCATGATGAGGAAGGGACGTGCTTGACATTTGAAGTTTCATATGCACACAGCAGCACAACAATTGGGGGTCGCACGCACAGAGATTTTTCTTCTCGAAGCCCGAGACTCTAGAGACTTGTGTTAATTGCAGGCTGTACATTGTATCCCGTAATCGTGTGATGTGGTTATGGTCAAGCAAGAAACTAGAGGGCTCGACGATGCTTGCATACTATGAGGCCTAGAGGGTTTGGGTCGAGGGTCATGCCTAGGCCTAGACATTAATGACAAGGTACAAATGGGCTCTATGAGAGGGCTAGAATGTAAGGTCCCTTATGGGACACATGGCACCAAGGCATGAGGCCACTAGGCAAGCATTGGGTTCAGGGGTGGATTCTAGATGGAGTTCACAAAAGGTATGGAAAGAGAAAAGGAACTCATGTAGGGAATCCACCAGTGGCTGGGCAGTGAACACGGCAAAGAGCCCTCTTTTTTAGAGTACGTAGCAATTATGCAACTTGTATTTACCCATATCACCTTGGGAGTCATTTGGTGCTAGTTAGGGCATCCAATTGGATTTGGGGTCACTATGCAGTAGAGGCCTAACTGGTATCTCAATAAAGTGTGGACTAAGCTCCATAATTGGAGAGAGAAGAAGTTATCCTAGGCAAGATTACTACACTTAAGCACATTTTTCTTATGTTCTTCCTTTTTCATAGATGGATTTTATCGTGAGGTGGATAAAATGTCTAAGGATTTTTTATGGCAAAGCAAAAGGCACCCCATTCCTTAGTCATATGTGATTGCCTTTGAATCTCAATGTGGGCTCCATCAAAGCGAGATGTGATAGACTCTGCTGTAAGTGGGTCACCAAGTCACATACAAGTCAATTGTGGGCAGTTATTGCTTGTAATTTAATCTAGTTGCAGGGTGTGTTGGGCATCTCTATAGGATAGCGTGCCATCTCTATAGGATCAGCTAGTTGGCAGGAACTCCTTCTATGTGATTTTCCCATTTATAGGATCTCTATAGGATCGCCTACCATCTCTAAAGGATTGGCTAGTTGGCAGGAACTCCTTCTCTGTGATTTTCCCATTTATGATTTTGCATTAAGCATTCAGAAATGCTATCAAATTGGTGGTAGTCTCAAGGAGAGGTTTGGATACTTGACTTGGGAAGATTTGAACACATTGAAAGGACATGAACCTTTAGGGCTCAATATTTGGATTCATCATTGGCCTTTTATTAATCCCATCACACTATTCCATTAAGCACTCAAATTTTTGCAAGACTAAACAATCATGGGCTTTCCAAACTGGGAGTGTTTATGGGATGTTTGCAGACATGATTGGCTTTGCTTGTCATACTTCTCTATTTTTGAGAATGTGGACATCCTCCTTGGTGATATTGGGCACCATTGTATTTACTTTTCATATGGTCGTTTTGCATTCAAGTAGCTTGGAAATTCATACCTTCATTGCAATTAAATTCTATTATGTGGATACTTATAACTTCTAAAATTTCCACTAAGGACAGGTTTACCAGTTGGAGACACATATCCCCTACTTTCTCGTTCTTTTGTATTGCAATGGAGTCACATTTTCATCTGTTCTAAAGTTGCATTGTGGTACAAAGAGTTTGGCAAGAAACACCGATATGTGCTGCTAAGCCATAATTATCTACCCCTCTAAAGTGGAAAATGGAACTTCTCCATGACCGTGGTGGTAGTCTTAATGAAGCTCATACCGGTGCCTAAAGTTTGTGGCCTGGGCTTTAACTGCTCGACATATTTGGAAAACTTGGAATGCATTGGTTTTCTAGAGAGTATCTTGGAAGGATGATATGTTTGGAGGTGTTCAAAAAGCCATTTTAAGGTGCTAGACTACTATGGATGGCGGTTTAGTGATCTAGCAATGGCCTCTAAAGCATTGGGAGATGCCACATAGTGTAGCTTTTTGCTTCCTTTTTCGTTTCTGTTATTTTTCCCATTAAAAAAATAGTATTGTTTGAGTATTTTTCCTAGTTAATAGTCTTTGAATTCTTTTAAATAAGGAGCTTTGATTTTTTCATTCACTTTGATTCTCTTAGTGTATGATTGGTCACCTTGGTGTGGCCATAGGTAATATGTTATGCAGGAGTATTATTTGATGAATGGGAAATCCTTTTCTTGTATGTACATGTGGTTGACATCATCCAGGTGATATTCCATGCATGAGCATTAATTATTATATTGTGATATGTAACAAATGTGCATATATGGGTAGAAGGGCTTTGCAAGGGTGCAAAAATTAGTATGCAAACCACAAATCTGTTTTACCATGTAAGCTCATATGTCCAATCGCACAAGTCCATTGTACCATGTGTTCAATGACATCTCAAAAGAGTGACTAGTACAATCACATCCCATGGTATAACGTATCATGGTCTCATGCCACCTCATATAAGTAGAGCTTAATACAATCATAATCCTATCGTATAGTAGAGCCTAATGCAATTATAAGCCTATGGTATGATAGAATAAACATGCTGGCATTTATGTTTTATAAAATATAAACAAGCAAGCTCAACATCACTGGCATCTAAGAGCAGTGTAAATGAGCAACACAAATTCAAAGTAGTCCATGCATGTTTGAGGCACTCTCATAGTAGTTATAGCTAGCACTCTTATCATGTTATTAAGACAATATGAGATTGGGTTTCTTGGAGGTGCTTAGTCTTTAACCAAAGTGTAAAAGCGAGTTATCACTACAAGAATTATGGTCTAACCGGTGGTCTAAAACATCGTATATACATAGGATGGCCTAAGTGGCCACCCTTTAGAGATGGCCTTCCTTTATATGGGAAAATTGTTTAGGGTGACCCTTTCTCCATAAAGGCTAGCTGTCGAGGCTGCCCTATTTTGATAGGAAGCAAGAAAGGGTGATCGAAATTTTGAATTTTAAAGTTTGTAATTCCCATCTTTTTGGTGAGGGCACCCACCTTTTCTATTGCACTATGAGGAATTGATATGATGTATTATTGAAAGAGTTTGCACACATTGCACATCGACCAATTTAATGCAATCATGAGGGTTAATCTCATGAAACTTTTCAATGCAAAGCCTCATCATCGCTTCATTCCCATAGGTTGTGTTGATTGCTATTCTATTTGGTAGAGTGATTGAAGGTTTGTTGTGTGAGGGATTCATTTGACATGTCTAATAGTTTATGTCCACGTTCATTAGTTATCCCCTCTCTATTATCTTCTCCAAGAGTTGTGCATGGGTTTGTGATTTTAATGTGAGTTTCTCTATTTTCATATGCTTGCATCTTTGATCTTTTGCTTCTTGATTTTTGATGTGCCTTTTGAGTGACATGTAAAAAGGTTTTTATCAAAACTTTTTTTAATTTAACTCTTATTTAACAAGTACTTTTTAATATTGTTATATCATAAAAAATATTTAAAATTCCAAATTTGTACTTTTTAAAATTGGTGGGATGTAAACTAGTTCACTAGCCATCTATCTCATGGTACAAAGTAATATCATATAGTAAGTTTAATAAAAATTATTATGAGATACCATGAATTATTTAAAATTACTACATGCTACATGAAAAATAAGAGCTCCAAATATTGAGCAATACCTATAGGTGAAAATATATACACATGATGTTTTAACTCATTTCATCTGTCAAAACATACTATTTGTGAGAGCTTCTTAAGAGACCATGGTGAGTTTCCTATTCTTCTAATCTATTATTATTCTTTTGTTTTAATGTGTAGCCCATGGCTCATAATTGCTAGCTTGACCATCCCATTTTGATTCACAAGTATAGAGAGTGTGTGTTTTAATTGGGGCCAAGTTGTGGCTTGCAATTGCTAGTCTCTAAAGCATCCTATCTTAATTGACAAGTGTGGAAAGAGCGTCAGGGTTAGTTGGGGCCAGGTGTGTGGGTTGCAATTACATGCTTGAGCACTCTCTCTCTCTCTCTCTCTCTCTCTCTCTCTCCCCCCCCCCCCTCCCCTTACACACCCCTACTATTCTCTCAATCTCAATATGGCTAACACATGCACATGCGCGTGCGCAAGCACGTGCGTGTACACACACACACACACACACACACAAGAATGGACATTTCGCACGTGCGTGCGTGTACACACACACACACACACACACACACACTAGAATGGACATTTTCAAAATCCAAGTTGATATCTCAAGCCATGTACAAGTGCTAGACCCTGACCCTCAGACCTTTTTTGTATTTGAAAAGCCAACTTCCAATGCTTCTCTTCTTTTCTATATCCTTTCTTGAAACCTTGTGTTGACCCATAGGAGAAGGTTGCATTATAACCCAAAGCATTAGCCTAAACCCTTGAGCAATCAAATATCATTTTTGTCCTTCAAATTTGAGCATATACAAGATTTAATTGACAACTTTGATCTTGAGAGGTTGACTATTTCACCATTTTAGAATGAATGGGAGTAAAGCAAAGAGGAAGAGGTTGAGACAAGGAAAAAGTTGAGAGGAATAGGTTAGAAGGAGGAAGAGGATCATCGAGATACTAGACCACAAGAAGAGCCCTTTTTGCACAAGTAAAGTATATGGGTAAAAGGGGGCAGTTTGGGAGGACTTTTGGGAAGTGTTTGGGTGTGCGAGGAGACTTTTGGAAATTTTCATTTTTTCATAGGGAAAAGTCACGTGATCTTTGAGGCCCCCATGAAAAGAGGGAATGACCCAAGTGGTAATGTGGACAAGAGGGGGCTAGTGAGAGGGAGCGGTAATGAAGGGAGGTCTCTCCACCAACGAGAGCCCAATATGGAATCCTCATTTTCTTTAATGCCCAAGCCTTCCTCTTGTCTAGTTGCCTATTCTCTAGATTAGATATTTCTTAAAGGGGAAAACTATCCAATTTAATAGCAATTGCAAGCCTATCATGATGATTTCTTTTCTCAGCCATCTTACTTAACCATAGCTTGAAGAGTAAATCTCAACTTCTTGATTTTCAGATGGTGAGGCTGAGATTTTTGAGCTTTTCTATGATTGGTAGGAAACCCTTGATGTTTATACAGATTGGGGGCAATTGTGCTCTGTAGTGAGTCCATAATCATGAAAGAAAGTGTTTTTATTTTTAGTGGTAGAGCTGTGCCGATGACATGCTTCATTCTTTTAAAAAGTGTCCTCGGTATCCAATGTATATCTACAAATAGCATCATGAGAGTTTAGATAAATATTGGGTAATGGCATATGCTTGAAATGAAGTAAGGATTTCCTCACATGAATGAATTGACTAACCGTTCTTCTCATTTTCTTCCCCTTTTCTTCCTAACTCTAGATCTTTTAGATTTCTCTTTTCAAGCTAACAATCTAGGGTCTTTTCCATACAAATGGGCATTTTATTTGCCTATGAACTCTCCTATTTTCATAGTTCTTCAATCACAACATTGGATCTATTTAGTATCTATACCATTTATCTTTTTAGGTTTGAATCTAGTCATGATGTATGCCTATTGTGAGTCTGCAAGAGGAGACCACATCCCCCCCCTAAAAAAAAAAAAGCTTATTGTGTCAAATTCAATATAGAGGTTGCATTGGTTGATCGTATTTTGGGTAGCTTCAAATGATGATTACTCAAGTAGTTGGGTTCACTCTCTGCTACATAGGTCCCTTAAGGCTTTATGACCAAACTTACCTATAGCTGTAATGCCCATACATTTTGCAAGCTCTGCACACAACCCCCCACATTTGGAACATCATGCTTTCTTCTATTTGTTGTATTGTGTGCCTCTTTAAGAACATTCAGAGCATAAGAACATTCATAGCAATCGCTAGCTTTAAGCCTTTCGTCTACCATCTGATAGAAATTCCTAATCAAATCTTTAACCTCATTCATGGAGTTATCATATGGTGGAGTGGGATATGTTTGGCGAGGAAACTAATTCACAACGTTCAGTACAGTGAGAGGTGATGATGTAAGAACTAGTGGGTTGTCTCCCACTCGCATCATCAAATTATAGTGTATGAAAGTTCAACGTCCCGGTAGAGGCACATCGTTAATAGGATCAAAGTTTTACCTGCACGGGACAAGATTGAAAACTCGTTGTGAATAATAGAACGTCAGAATTTGCAAAACGGAGGTCAACATAAGGCCTCAAAGAGAGAAGAAGATAGAATTTGTGTCGTGTTATCACATAGCAATGCGGTGCGCAGTCAATTCCCTTCGATGATCCGAACACCGCTATGGTCTAATTGTTGCACAAAGCGGACCTGTATCTGAATTCATATCTTTTGTCCAAGCTGAGGCTCGCTTTTCCTGTTCTTTTTTATTCCTAGTAAGCATTCCTCGAGAGGGCTCATTAGAGATGGAATTACTCCGAGCCCCTAGAGCTCGCCCCTTCTCGCTTTTGGATTGATGGGGCGAGCCCCAGCTGCAAGTGCAGACTGAAGTTTTTCGACATGCCTGACGATTGTTCGTCAAGATTAGCTTGCTCTGAAGAAGACCATGATGCCATGACAACGCTGGACACCAGCCCCATTCAGAGAACGGCTCAGCACGAGAACACGGAACATGACCCTTCATATTCTTTTGTGAGAGGCTCTCACGCAGGCTTGAAACCTTCGTTCTCAGCCAAATTCTTGCTTGTCCTCATCCTTATCCCCAACGGGCCTTGTGACACTTCCATGACCACCACTCCTCTCACTTGCTTGGCTTGCCTCATGTACTTCCCCAGGATGACAACCTTCTGCAATCCCTACACTTTTTGGCCTTTCAAGGACCCTTAGTGGTTAATGGATTGGATGGACGGCTATCCGGATTTTTAGTTAGTGTTTGGTCAAGTTGACCATACTTAATCGGTAGGTTAGTGATTAATTTAGGGTTATAGCGTTAGATTAGGGTACTCACCTTGTGGTTTTGTGCAAGTAGTGAATGCGCCTCCGCTTTGTTTGAGCGACGTGCCTCTGCGATGATGGGCTCCTTTGGAGGTTTTTGCTGCTCATCATGGGCGAGGGCTCTGTGCTATGCATGGCGATGGTGAGAGAATACCTCGGACAGAGGGTTCTGCTGCTCGTCATGGGCAAGGGCTCTGTGTGTAGCATGGCGATGGTGGATAATACCTCAGACAGGATGGACATCCATCCCGTTTGTTGTTTTTTAGCAAGATAGGGAAGATAGGGATGATTCTTGGAGAGGGCAAGCCATTCTTGGCTTGCACCTCTCCAAATAATCAGAAAGAGATGCATGGGGGTGATTGTGTCAGGAAGATTTGTATCCGCTCTAACGTGATCTAGAAGAAGCATTAAGTGAAGCTTGCATTTCTATGTGTATAAATAGGTTTGTGCATGTTTTGTTTGGCTGCGAGATTGCGATGGTTGTATATGCACTGTGTGACTCTTGTTTTGTAGATTTTGATACAGAGATGGCTGACTTCGAAGGTCATAGCTGATTTGCGAATGTTTTCTTTGTAGTTGTTGGTTCTGATGCTTGGTTTACAGTACATGCAAAGACAACCAAACATGATGTGTCACTAACTGTTAAGCCACATCGCCATTAACTGTCAAACCACACTTACTTCGTTCTAAGGACCAACGCTGTTGTTAACAAACTAGCAGCATGAAAACCCAACCATACATCTTAAATCCCTACGATCAAACCCACGCAACAAAGCTAATGCTGCAACTAAGGACCTCACAAACTACACTGCTCGCAAGAAACCTGTCGCCCGAACATGCTAAGCAGTCCTCTCTCGTCATGGAGCAGCATAATGCCATGGTGAAATTCTTCCTAAACGTCATGGAGCAGCCTAACATACACAACGAACACCACTCGCCACTCTATTCTCCTCTATGCAACAAAGCATCGAACCCCAAGGACACGTGCATGCTCAGATACACCAGTCTTCTCTACACAGTAGACCACCGAATCCCCAAGACACCCGCGCAAGCAATCGCCACTCCATTCTCCTCAATGCAGCAAACCATCGAAACCCCTAGGCCACACATGCATGCTTCATTCTCCTCTAAATAGGAAACCACCAAACCCCTAGGACACAGGCACAAGCATGAACTTCTTCTCCTCAATGCAACAAATCGCCGAACCCCAGGGCACATGCGCATGTTTCATTCTTCTCTACACGGCAGACCGCTGAAGCCCCATGACACAGGCGCAAGCATGCACTTCAAGAAAAATACCACCCGAATGTCCCAACCTACGTTTCTAGGTCTGCAACAGGTGCAACCCCAAAAAATCCCATTCACAACACTTGCAATATGTGTGACTGTCTCCAAGTTTGTGAATGTTTGAATGGCATATAGGTTATATAGCCCCCCACATCCCAATTTCTCTAATCAAAATAAAAGACAAACAATATTGTTATGAATCAATAAAAGAGTGCTATCATTTCCTGCAATATTTGTAAATGAATTTAATGTTTTGGTGTATATTCTCTAGTTGCTTTATTGCATCATGTGTGACTGAGTGTCCAAGTTTGTGAAATGTTAGAATGCTTTGAATTCCATATAGTTGACAAGTCATGTTTACTGCCCTGTGGTTGGAATTCTGTCACGAAAAAATCTTCAACTTCACCATACTTGTTTTTTGTGCTTTTTAAAAGTTCTTTAAGTGAAGCAATTCTATGAGAGTAGTAATGTGCACATGTAACAAGTTCTTCTCTTATTAATTTATGTAATTCACTTTACTAGTATCTTGTTGTTCTTGCCTTTTGCTAGAATGTGTAGAGCTTGTTACAAAGGTTTCCAATGGCATTCTCCACTAGCAAATGTTACAAAAAGGTAGGTGGCCCAAGGTATCATACCAAATAAATTATTTCATAATCGTTCAAGGTAATCAACAGATGTATGCAGGTTAGCCTATGTCAGGTTGTAATAACGTTTTCTTTTGCTTTAACATTGCATCCACAAATGATTTTATTTTTTGAGTTTTCCTTTTCGAAGTCAAATCCATGATAATGATGCAATTTCTTGGATCAAAAAATTCATTACTTTGAAAATATGTTGGTAATGTGTGAAGCAAATCATTGGTCTTGATTTGTTGATTTACATTGAGCTATTTTTTGGTAATTTAGTTTTTCCTTTGTTGTAGTTTCTCTTTCATTGCCATAGAATAATGTTGGAAAGTTTAATTCTTCATAGCCTTTATCTTTAAAAAATCCAAATGGATGGTATCCTTGTGAAGGTGCCATTGTTATAATATTAGATGTATTGTCGAAAAATTTGCTTGAGTATGTGAGACCGTGTATGAGTGTATCTGTATGAGCATTAGTAGCCTCTTCAATGAAAAGGTAGTATTATCAATGTTCCTACCAATACTAATGTCATACAAAATGTACTTCCAATGTGATGAGATGATACAATGACAATAGGCGTAGCAATAAAGCGCAAACTTAAGTACAAATAAATTTATATAGGTGTGTACATTCAACCATATAAAGTAATAAAAGCTTTATATATTCTTACACAAACACCAGTATACAAAAAGTAAAAAGTTGATGTCTCTAACATATGGGCTTCACAATTTCATCTAAAATATCAAGTAGACAAAACAAGCCAAACATATAACCACCAAGAAGATGATGATGACATTGGAAGCTTTGATCAAGAAGTAGACGAAACAAGCCAAACATATAACCTCCAAGAAGATAATGATGACATTGGAAGCTTTAAAAGTACTGACCATAGTTCAAGAATTGTGGTATAGTGTCAATCTATGAAAGTTTCAAAGAAACAAGGCTAGTTAGCAACTCATTTACTATGCCATCCATGCCATCAACAACTTGTGCATAGAACATGGTAGTTCTTTTAGTGTTGTGCGTGCCATCGTTCCAAGATTACCATAGCAATATTGCCTTTAGGATATCCCCGTTTGTTATTTTATAGTTATGTTTGGAAAGAAATTACTGTCTATCTTCTTAGGTTGCATGCTGTCTATCTTAGTTAATATGTAATTTGCATGGTCACATCAGCATCTACTTTGTTGTATGCTATTTTTTTACTATGTAGTGGTTTTTTGTATGTATTGTTCATATTTTTTTATTATGTCAAGTTGAAGAGTAACAGTTGAGTCCATTGTTATCCACTAAATCTGCACGAACATTCAAGTACGAACTGTTTTTGTTGAAGCTGAACGTTCCATAATAGCTAGGTATTTGTCCTTCAAAGGCAACTCCTTGCATTCTTTCAACAAGGTTTGCAATTTTAACTACTTTGAGCATATTATTGTGAAGTTGCATACTTGCCATCCAACACAATATTTAGTTATGCAAAGTTAAGGAAACATAAAATTAATAATTGAATCATTCTTTTATGTGTAATAAGGAAACATAAAATTAATAATTGAATCATTCTTTTATGTGTAATAAGAAATGTTTAGATATAAGATGAAGAAACACAAAATATATAAACCCACTATCACATACACACATAGGGTAAAAAATAAAACAAAATGTAGATTCAATTTTCCTCAACCAACCGAATGAAAATATAAACAAGAAATATGTTGAAAAAGCCACAAAGATATTTGAATTCTTGGAAGTATACACTGAAAAAAGCATTTAAAGACTTTTTGTCTTCTCTACATGTGGATGAAGAGAAAACTTTCAATTTACATTGAAGTATCCATGAGTATTTTTAAAGCGTAATCTAGCAAATATACTTACTAATCCTTTCGTAGTACAACTTATGAATCTATGGGAATCTAATTATGAATACACAACATATTTTAGAGCCATACATAGTTGCATCAAAGTACATTATATCTAACAAAATGTGATAATACAATAACAAAAACTTTTAAAGCTATTATACAAAACTATAAGCGTGAACACAACGCTTCCACCACATGTATCAAACAGCTTGGATTAACATTCCTAAACATGTAACAAATGTCTGCTTAACAAGCAATTTTCTTGATAGTCCATACTACTACAAAATGCTTCTCAATTTATTAACATAGCACATCCACAAGATCAACTTTCGTACTAAAACGTGAAAATGAGCTCCAAGTCTTAAGCAACAATTCCACATACATAATGTGCACATCAATTATAGAAAAGTACAAGGCATGTCCTCGTGTACTTGAGAATTGTAGCCTATCTGACATTGTTGCATTTTACAATTACAACAAAAACATTAGCACGAGAAAAAAAGATAGACTTATAAGATCAATAAGATACAATGAACACTGTGACAGAAAACTTCAAAGGTTCAAGCATAGCATGGGAAGAGGCCTACAATCTTCACGTTGATGACATAACAAATATTGCAAAGAAATACACATATGACTATTGATACAATGATGGATGTGGTTGGAATAACTTTGAAGATAATGCTCAACAATTATCAAAGACAACAATGACTATGAGCATAAATACATTCAACCTTCCTAAAGAGAAATACTACAAACATTGAATTGTATAATTTAGCTTATGAAGAAGATAACCAAACTTCTACACAAAAAATTCAACCATATGATTTATTAATACCAAAAGGAGAATTTATATATAGATGAATAATACAAACAAAGACGACAATTAAATCTAACAGCGTCAAATTTTTTACGACATTGCATTCAAGCTCACATACCAAGAAGAAGAATAAATATATGCATTCGTCACAGGAGGAGCTAGTACTAGAAAAACAATTGTCTTAAAGATACTCGCTGACTACTTAACAATAAAATTCAATTCTAATAAACATGCTAACCCATTAAAACTAAAGGTCGTTAAACTAGCATACACTAGTAAAGCTGCGTACAATATAGATGGAATGACAATACACTCAGCTCCATGTATTCCTATCAACCAAAAAAACCACGCTTACAAAAGCATACTGAGAACTACAAGCAATTGTTGTAGCTGAAATATCCTTAATAGGAGCACGGATGCTTACAATACTAGACAAGCGTTTACACACAATCAAAGATTTACAACATCTATCATCGCGGAGGACTACATATCTTCTTCTTGAAGGAATAATATCAAGCATCCCTTGTACGTAATAAGTGGATATTTGCACGGTAAGATATACTACCTACAAACATTTGGATACCAAATTTCAAATACTAAGAACTCACATTTTATGTGCCAAACTGACATTGAGATTATAAAGATTTTAAACAACTTTTAAAAACACACAGAGCAAGAAATTGATGCCATAAACCAAACATGTTTTCAAAAACCACAAAATGGTTTGACAATACCACACTTATTTAACACTCAAAAGGCCACACAAGGCCAAACTTAAAATTTAAAATTGAGACTTTTACAATACTCATTTTAAGACAAACATAAGATTACCATACAATCCAAATCAAACAGCCCCTTTATATAGTACGCTCAAATTGAAGCCATCGATGTTAAGTGTGCAAGAAATTACGATACAACAAATGAACTAGTTAATGGCATAGATGTCTACTTTTGTGCAACTCCAATCATTAAGATCCAATTTCTTCAACCACGTGTAGGTGCGAAAAAACAAGCTCAACATACAAACCTATATACAAATGATGCAACATAATTGGACACGCAACTTTCCTCTCTCAAAAGAAATAAAAATAAGAGGCCACAACACAAATAAAGTAACAAGGAAACAATTTCCAATAGAATTGTTCATTCTTGAAATGGATTGATACATCCCAAAGCTTGTGTCCCTTATTTCATGCTTCATATTCCTCGACCTTGTAACAATACTCTTGGTGTTGGCAGTTATGGTGAGAATGAGGAAGCTGAGAGATAGGTCGATTTGTTGCCCCCCCATCCCTCTAGCATGTGAATGTAGTTGCAACCTTTTCTCTAATTAAAGCTTAGTACAAAGACCTTTATGTAAGTGGATGCTCATATGTTCACATGTGCATGTGCATGCACACATGTAAGTGTTGGTCAAATCAGTCTTGAATCAAGCACCAATAGATTTTGATCTAAAATTTGAAAGTATTTTATCAAACTTAATGAAGTAAAATATTACAAATGGTAAAAATGACTTAATTTTTTGATGTACTAAACCTTACTCCGAGACTATATTCTTTTACAAAACACGAAATAGAGTGAATCATATTGTGGATGCCGATAGATAGCTATCATAATTGCTTGCTATCGGAATTATGAGTAAAATTAGAAACTAGTTGAGGGGATTAACGAAATGAAAAAAATGTAATATAATGTTTTTCGGGGTTCTAGATATTGGGCTACAATTTCATACATTAGTTGAAGCTTCCCAGCCATATATAACATTACTACAGATTAGAGAAGAGAATATATGAGACAAATATCATACCAAGCTAACATAATCATTTTTAGATCCATAAACTGGTTAAATCATTGGCATAAACAAAGCAAACTTTAAAACATTTTGATTAGTTTTGAAATTTCAATTATGAAACTAAACCAATGAGTACAAGTGCTAGACCCTCCTACTGAAAAGTGACAAGGTTCTTGTAGGTGTCTTGAAGACCGTACTATGCAATTGCTCTTTCAAAAGAAAGAAGACTTTTCTATAAGATGAAATAAGTGCTGTAAAAGGATTGAAAAGAGGCCTCACATTGAGATAGTTCACGACTGAAGAAGAAACATTGACTTCCATCAAGTTGAAATAGCAACACCTGAACATTCGCAAAGGGAACATGGCTTGATGCTTGATCCCATTTACACTTGCAGCCTGATTCTAACCAGTCCATGGATCCAAGCTAATCAAAAATCCAATGTTATGAAATCCAGCATATAAAAACTTGAAAGGAATAGATGTTGTGAAGAACACCTGCAGGAGATGAAAATTATCATAACATGAAATGCAAACCCATCTCCGCCTAATGACAATGTAAGCCACCAAGGCTCCTGCAAATAGAATGCTGCTTGTATGATAGTGTTCCACTTTGCAGAGTTTCTTTTTCTATTAGCAGCGATAAAAGTTCTTTCAACCAAATCAAAAGGCCATTTTACCAGAGGTTGTGAAGGTATCAAGCACCGTCTGTCTATGTCCAAGAAGAATTCATGTAAACACAAGACTGTAAACCATCTCGAGGAGATTTGTAGAAACACGATCTCTCAACCAGATAAATTGTATATTTCCACCCTAATTACTTAAGCCAAAGGAGTAATGTTCCCTTTTACAGCAGGAAGTGCTGACAGAAGTTGATAACAGGTCTTTACTATCAGCTTTTGCTTCAAAGTTGCACGTGGCTTTCCGTTATCAATTGCTGTTATCTCAAAGTTGCTAGCAAGAAAGACGTTACCTAACCATTTGACATGTTTTTAAATGCCAGAACGTGGCCAGTCTATAATGGGTTTCCATTGGAGTATAACTCTTCAAATTGAACGCATATAAGAAATTAACATTATAAATCCCATGTTTGACTGTATACTTGAAGGACCAAACAATTGACTATAAAGACAACAACATGTGACATAACACACCATAATGACCTCTTGTACAACACTTACAAAAGCTGTGAATGTAATGCATAACTCTCTAGCCAAATGCTATAATTCTTCAAAAACACAATATATATTTGCTTGTACTTAGAAACATGCCTGCACTTAAACCTCTAGCTAGAATAATGTACACAGCGCAAAATTGGACAAAGACTATGATCTCTTTCTCTTATTATAAGTTACTTACAGATGAAAAGATAAATATATTTACTGCCACCTCTGCTGCTGTACATAGCCACCACCAATCTGTAGATATTGCTGCATATATAAACCAATACAGACTAGGGTGCAGTCACACGCATAAAACTGGTACAATAATGATTGATGCAATGAATTGATAAATACATACAAAAACTACTGATCCTGTAATCCACCAAACTCATTATTAGCATATTGCAGCAGTCTCCGCAGTCGCTGCACCACACCACAGTGAAAAGGCAAAGCCGTCCTCCTCAATGGAAAGGCTGGGCTGACGGTCAACCATGAGAGTGCTTGGAGTTCTGCAGAAAGTATTTCCAGTACCATTTGAGCATGTGATGCTTGATCACAAGCTTCGGTTTGCACCGACTTTATACCTTTTGTCTTCAATGTTGCATCACTCCCTAATACGGTACTTGGTCCCTGTTGTGTGTTAAGGTTGAGAGTATTGCCCATGTGGCCAACCAAACTAACCAATAGCGTTGCTGGCCAATCTTCTATGGACCTTTGCGCTGACTCTGTCCGGATGGAGGGAGTGGCTCTGGACACAATGAATGCAGATGCCACTGTGGAAGCCAAACCACTCTTTTGAAGAAGCTGCTCGATGACAGGTGATTCAGATATACAGCCCCTTGGAAGCTGCAACGGAAGATTAGATATGAAGCGCAGACCATGTGCAGGTACAAACAAATAAGAAGCCACTGTTGACGCAAGAGTCTTCACCAAACCAAATCCTGTTCCCAAGGTAGATAACACATTTGCACTATTTGACCCTACCCAGGTGGAAGAAGACACAGAATTTTGAGACCCACCTGTTCATTCAGAAGACACGGCAAACCTCAGCACCTTCATTATATCTGCTTCTATAGAAGATAGATGGGTCAATGCATTGGCTGCTTTTCTTGGAAGAGCACAAATGGGTATCTAAATTATAGAACTGTATCATCCTTAAAGGAAATTCAACAGTATCCAAACTTTAGCCATCCAAGTCAATGAAAGGATACATGATTAAATTTACAATGTAGCATGTACCAGAAAGCAGGTTACACAAGTAACAACTTAATACAATCAGGAACAATAGGTACTTAATAAAAAGGTCTGAAATGCAACCATCCTTGGGAGCCCAATTGTTGTAAATAGAAATAGAGAATGTTGCATAGATCAGGAGTAAGAGGACAAAAGATCTTCTAGGTAGTTATAACGTATGCTATAAAGGTGGTTCCAACATTGAAAATAAGTGAAGCAGACCATTGAGAGGTGCATTTTTGCGCCAAGGTACCATGCAAATCAAAATAACAGCATCATCAAAGAAGACAAAGAGGGGCAATATAGAAGATGTGACGGCAGGAATGGCATTGTAGATTGGCCATCCAATGGGAAAAAGTGCCCTCATATAAGTGCTTGTTGCTGCTGGAATCTTCTACGTGCAAGTGCAAGCATTTGTTCTGAGGGGTGCAAACGTTTATGCATTGAAGCAATTACACAAGATGGAAAAATGCAGCATAAGTGAGAGGAATATGTCGTCTCAAAAGGTATGACAGTAGCCTTTGCAATTCCTTGAGAGAGACAATAACAGTGACCCCTATAAATAACCTGCAGCTCCTCTCTAGCATCTGCGGTTTCTCTCCTGGGACAAAATCAAAATAACAGCATCATCAAAGAAGACAAAGAGGGGCAATATAGAAGATGTGACGCCAGGAATGGCATTGTAGATTGGCCACCCAATGGGAAAAAGTGCCTTCATATAAGTGTTTGTTGCTGCTGGAATCTTCTATGTGCAAGTGCAAGCATTTGTTCTGAGGGGTGCAAACGTTTATGCATTGAAGCAATTACACAAGATGGAAAAATGCAGCATAAGTGAGAGGAATATGTCGTCTCAAAAGGTATGACAGTAGCCTTCGCAGTTCCTTGAGACAATAACAGTGACTCCTATAAATAACCTGCAGCTCCTCTCTAGCATCTGCGGTTTCTCTCCTGGGACAAGGACATGGACTCCTACAACTACCCTGTAATAGACATCTACAGATACAGTACTCCTCACAATCCCAATGCCACCCTCCACAGTCAAATGAATTATGTTCTAAACAATGCCATGTATGTTGAGGTTGGAAAGTGCAGGCCTTTGTTTCTTCCAGCCAAACATGACATCTCTTCCCATAACCCAGCATACAAACCATCAACATTGGAATTCTATTACAAAAGATACATGCTGGACCTCATGTCTTGTCAGACAAATATCCAAAACAGAACCTTCTCTTCAACTTCATGATAGCCACCAAGCAAATACGCACCTGACTGAGATCCAATGTCGTTAAGGCCAACAATTTGCAAAGAATGCTCCAGCATAACACTAACAAAGCTAATACTGTGCACCAGCTGGAAAGCCCCTCTGTAGATATCATTCTGTATGTGGCCACCTCCACCCTGTTTCCTTGTGGCATTTGATCCCATTTCATTTTTTACAAAACTGGAAGGTTTATTTCGAGAAGTGAACAAAGAAGACGATGGTCCAGGGGAGGAAGGCATGCTGCTTGCCAAGGCCAGGGTTCTCTCTGAAAGTGTACTTACATCTTGGGGTTGAAGTGAGCTACTGCCTCCCCCAATACCAGTGCTGTCTGAAGACTGGTGCCAAATTTGTACTGGCCATTTCCTAAGGTCTGCACCACCAACAGTAAGGACTGCCTTCCGCCATTCTGTAGATTAAACAGTGTATATTCCAGAACAAGGTCGTTAGAAAAACTTATTTTCCCAAATGAACGCATGTCTGTAAAGAGCATAAATTGCATTCATGAAAACAATATTTCGCCATAGAATCAAACCAACACCCGATGTGATCACATTTTATCAAATTCAAGCTTTGTTAAAGCAAGTTCTTTATAAAAAAAAAGGATCACAAAATCCCAAGATGCGACCATCAGGATTGAATGAAAATGGCCATGAAACACAGCCAACTGTTGCAAACTGCTGGAAGCTCTGGAAAAAGTATAAACCAGCAGAATCTGAGTTAGCTGCATGGGAATAAGCGGAAAAAGAAAATTCACCTTGACATTCTAGCTCATGGAATGCGCCAATGCGGGTGATAACGATTCCACGGGACTTTGCCATTCCTGCCCCTGTAGCCATCAATAGCAATTGACAACCATGCAAAAGAACTTGTGCAAAAAGGCTATGAAGTGTTTTTCCATCCCGTCGCCCACTTACACCAGCCATAGGAAACAAATGCACATCCAAAAGCTCGCCCCGTGAATCTGTCCACACAGATATCAACCATTGGCAGTCCTCTGTCCATCCATAGCAGCAATGCAGATTGGCGACCCTCTGAGTCCCTCCACCTGCAATGTCAAACTCTGTACCACCATCTGCAACTGTTCCTGTTATGGTATCTGCTAGGCCTGAATGTGGATTTCCAGAAGCCTCATCAAACCCTGGGGAACGGGATGCAGAGAATCCAACACCGTGCTCTAAAGTACCTGGCTCTGCCAAGATAAACAGTGGTTCAAAAAGGTACCTAGGAATGTCCTGAGTAATCTGACCGTCAATGGCAGGTGAAAAACTGGCATCACTTGAAGACCCTTGCTGCTGCCACGGGTTATCCCAGCTATTAGACCGGAATGAGCTTGATTCTAGCAGTGAATCCTGTCCAAGCAGTGCTGTACTGGCACCAGTACTACGTCCTGTACTGCAGTCCTTCCACATGCCAGGCATGGCTGTGCTGGTTTGCAAAGACCGACTCCTACCTACTGGGGTAGTATGTAAAGAATAATCACTACTGCTACAAGTACGAGGTATGCGGCGAATTTTATTATATACAGTAAATGCTACTTCCTTCAGAGGACCAACCTCCACTGAGATGGGACTACTTGACTTGAGAATAGTTTCTGCAGTCAAAACTTGCAAAACCAGTTTAGGAGTAGAAAACCCAACCACACCTTGACCAGGCACAATGGAAGAATCTTCCACAGAACCAGGTGCCGTAAATACTCTCTGTGTTTGGTTGCAAACAGTGGATCTCCGCTCTTTATCGGACATTGCAACATTGTGCCCAATACTTTGGCAAGCATCAATCATTGTTTGAAGAATTGCATCTGGATCTGACGATGGACATATCACATAATAGACCTGTTTCAAGTTTAGTGCAAGCAAAAGTTGTTCAAATAAGAATAGAAAATAAAAACAAATTTTAAATCCAGTATATATAATATTTCATAAAAGGTGCAGAGTGTCTATTTGAATGTTAACATATAACCACCATATTGCATAAGATAAATTCTATAAACACGTTCAATACATGCCAAGTTAACCTTCTCTCTGCCAGCCCATATTCAATGCAAGTGGGTATATCACTCCGCCCCAAGAATTTCTGCACATGGACATAATAGGTATTGAAGCTCAATGTCTACAAATATGATGCAAAGGTTATGGTTGATCTCCATGATGAATACTCTTGGTAACAGCTTGCTTCTGCGAATGACATACATTAATCCAGACTGGATTTTCACCCAAAGGATGAGTCTGATGTTGTCAGTCTCTTGGACACATGATCAAACTCCAAATGGCCCATTTTTGTCAACAAGGGTTGATTCTGGGAGTTAACTAGAATCACTCTCAATGCACATTACAGACACAATATGGGTGCATTCAGGTTCACAGTCATGATTTCATCACAATTTTCTTGGAGACTTTGAGTACCCTACACAGCCAGCTGCAATATACATGAAAATTCTAGAACAGCTAGCAGTTGAACATTGGCTGTGGGGCTATCTTTTTTTGTGATATTGTGCATCAGGGAATATTAAACTTCCTTGTTGTTTGCACCTCGGGGTGGACATCCCTTTTTTGGCACTCATATCTTACACTTAAGACAGTCAGTTATTCACCATATCACAAACAGGCCACCTTTAAATTACAAATGATCACGTTGGCCCCACTATGTTTAAGAAAATGAAACATTGACTATTTTTCAATAAAAGCTATGGATCTCATTCCTTTCACCCAAGAAAATGAGCAATCAAAGAGACTCTACAACAACCACACGAAATATGAATGCATATATACCAGACAGGGTCCGTTTTCAGGTTCTCGTTGAGCCATGTTACTTGCACATAGTGGAAGGGCCTTACAGGCTTTCCGCAGAGCTTTGCGAAATTCATGTATGTTCCAACTTTTGCTTATACTTGTAACATATTCACTCAATAAATTTGCAACATTTGAGTGTGGATGTGCTAGAGATGCTTGACTTGGGAAATCTATCGCCATGAAACCAGAGAAAACATGCTTTCCAGTGGTTGCAGGAAAGCCTGTCTGTCCAAATACCATGTTACCAGCAGCATGTGTGCCTAACCTGCATGCTTCATACACTGTTTTCAGAGCAACGGATATCAGCTTACAAGCTTGTTGGAAAAACAATTATACGCCATGACAACTGCTCCAAAAATTCAAATTTTGTAAAGTCAATACAGCAATCCTGAAAACCTCAGTGCACACTAACTTATATGGTTATATTGCTTGGAATATTCAACGTGTAAGCATGGCCAAAACATACATCCGATTCCCTATTCTACAACAGGGTGGATGCTAATAAACATCACAGGAAGGGAAATACTTACCAGCACTCAATTGCTGAAGATAATCAGCTGTTGCACATAGAAGAGAGTCTATCCGAGGGCACACCACATAGTAAGTGACCTAAAGAACAACCAAACATCAACTTGTAGCCAAAAGAAAAGTAACATGCTTTGCATTAAAATCCTGGTGACCACTTACAGGCTTAGCTGTTGCATAGGGTTCAAATGGGGCCTTCTCCCAAAGATGAAGTGTGCTTGATGATACCTTCAACCAGTCATCCTGATACCTGTCTAAAACAACATATAAGACTAAGCACTGAATGCCATACATCTCTACACAGCATATGGACTTTTCAGAGTGAAAACACATATGAGCACACTTGAGTCAAACTCATGAACCCATACACAAAGCTGTCAATGCAAGAATATAACTCATTCAGTACCCGACAAGTAAGGATGGCATAGGAAGTGCCACAACTGTTGGCCCACCACGACTGCTGCTAGGCTGGGTGTCAGACTCAATAGATCCTGTATCTTGACCACACCGCCTAGTACATCCATCATCTGACAGAGATGAACCTTCCATAGCCCAGCTACTACTACTGCGATGGCCATCACAAGCCTGGTTCTCAATATCCTGTGCTGAGGCCTTCAGCCCCGATGGGGGGGCAGTAGTGCACTGTGGCGGGGTTATAGGCTCACCTATAGCAACCGTAACAGTGCTAGCTGTCTCTTTTGAATCACTTGGCAAGCTCTCACTGCCAAATGAATCACCTAACAAAGCACGACCCCTTAACCATTCACCGAGGCTCAAAGGTCCATCCAAATGAGCATCCCCAAAAGCAGTGGCCATGGCTGCTCGAATGTCTGACTGTAGTATAGAAGCTACTGATGCAGCTGACATCTGCAAAAACAATCACAGAGGGTATTGATCCTGTCTTAGAATGTGTGTCAGGGTGCCCATTAATGCACTTACTTGATGCGAAGCTAGCTTTATGTACTTTTTCAGGACTGAGGATTACTGGATAGTGTTAGCAAAACACAGCCAAAATTTTTAAGCTCCCTTTCCACTATACATCGTATTCTCTTGTCAGTGTTCAACATTGTAATGTGTTCATGATATTGAAAATACAACTTAATAGATGGCCTGCCATAACATCATCACCATCTGGTTAAGTTCAGATAACAGTTAATTATTATGATTGTCAGCATTTTGAAGAAATTAAGAAGCAAACAATTAACAACGACCATATCAGACTACTAGTAAAATCAGCATCATTGCCAAATCTAGAATATGAGAAGCAAACAACTAACAACCACAATACTAGACTTACAAACTATATTTTCACTGCAATGCTGCAGGCCTTTATTGGAGCAGAGTGTGCCACGTGGATGTAAAAGTGAGCTCTAAAATATGGGCTACCCCATACCAGACAAATTCGTGTGATTTCAAGTGCAAACAACTAAAATAAGGCATTCCTATGTGTTCATGATAAGCCTTCAGGGCAAGCATCATTGATAGAGCAATCCAAGTAGCTGAATAACCAGGAAAGCTCATACACGTGAATAAGAGATTTATTTTCTCAGCTTAGACTCCAATATAATTTTCTGACAAATCACAAGCTCACATGGCTGACTGAAGTATTGCTTTCTATGCATGAGGATGCAGTATTCCAAGGGTACCATTGGGATTGTACTTCAGTTCAGGACACCTTGTTTCGCTGCGCCTGAGCCTATGCACCAATCAGTTCTATTCATGCATCTCCTAGAAGGTTTTTGTTTGTACTCAGCATCTGTGAAATAGCAGAATGAAGTGGACAAAGCTTACAACAGATAGCTCATTCAGCACATATGTGGCTTGGCGTGTCATGGGGTTGTACAAATAGCAGAATCCACAAAATCATTGTAATAGAGGAGAATTCATGCGACAAAAAGATAATTTATTCTGCTGAAAATTTTCCTAGAGTTCCTTGGACCTTTATATTGAGAGAAGAGCATGCCAATGGCGGAAAAGGAAAGTGAGACTTTTCTTCTCTTCTTTTGAGCCAATCAAGTGAGATTCTCTTAAGAGGGAAACTGAACAGAAAATGAGTATTCAAACAAAGATTGTGACTACCAGGCTTGTGTAGCTTAACCTTTAAACTTGTTTATCACTCAACATTTCTACACACTTGCTTTGCTTAGAGTACAGCATCATTTTGAGTGGCATTTTTTATCCTTCTATTTTGTTAGAGTTTACTCCACCGATAATGTCAATTTTGGAGCACCATGTTTGGGTCCCATATGCTGTTTTTATTGTCTGTGAATAACATAATGACAACCAATCAATCAGTGCTGCAACGACTCCAAAGAAATTTGACAGAAACTCTTGGAGAAAGAAAGATATATTAACGTCAGCAGAAGGCCCCGCGGGCCAATGGGACAAAGTGCAAAACGCACCAAAGAACTCATACAAGCCACAAAGGGCATGCGAAGGCCCTTGCTGAGTAATATACTGAAATAGAAAAGCTCAATAGCTCAAGAAAAATCAAGTACAAAATATATCACATGCTATCTCGCAAGGCCTATGGGACAAAGTGCAAAACAGACCAAAAAGGGCAAAGAACTTATACAAGCCACAAAGGGCTGGAGCAAAGGGCGAGCTAAGGCCCTTGCTGAGTAATATGCTGAAATAGAAAAGCTCAATAGCTCAAGCAAAATCAAGTACAAAATATATCACGTGCTATCTGAGGTAGGATGAGACTAGAACTAGAACTCAAAATCCAAAACTCGGCACCGTGGTGGCACGTCTCTGAGCGGTGAAAATGTCTCAGATTTGCATCTATCGGGCGGTCTCATGCTGTGGTGGTAGGGGGGAACGTGATCTCCTCGATCTCTAAACTCGCTGAGCTATGTTCAAAGTGATCCCTCATCTCAGGCGGTCTCCCCCATCACTGGCTATGCACCAGCCAGGGGGACATGACATACGGAGGATTCCGCTCCGCTCTAGTCCTTTTCTTTTCATTGTTACATCCAGATGTATTTGATTATGTATGATCAGACTTAGGATTCAGCACGGGTGATGATGCTCCTTTCAGTAGCTCCACCCTTACTGTGATTCGTATCAGGTTTTCTTTCAGTCTCATAGACCCATCGGTCTTCCGAAGACTCTGATAAAATTTCTTTCTTTCTTTCTTTCTGAGGAAAGCTATGATAGGTCTGACCTCAATAGAGGGTGCTCTGGTCGCTCTTCGTGTCGCGGGTGGCCTCTGCACCACTCTCTTAGAAATCCAAACTGCCCGCATATCGGCTAGCTCCTCCGCAGTTTCCAAATATCAGTAACAGGAAACCGAGTACTTTGCAAGCAGATCAGGAATTCAGCATGGCAAAAACTAATGCTGATTCCCTGTTGTTAGAGGTTAATTACAGCTAAAAACAGACTTGAGCTTGTGGAAACTATACTGTCAATGTTCACTCGAGCTAGGAATGTGACAAGCTGTAATTTGCTCAAAATGGACTAGCATCATGCAAAATGAGCATAAAGGCTGGTCAAGATTTAGCCTGAGACAGGCCATAATGAGTCATGAATTTGGCAGAGCAGAGCTGTCAAGTTCTTACCTAACCATAACCGTGGGCTTAGATTGTCCTCGGGTCATATAGACACAAATTCCATGTACATACATAGATCAACGTGAAACATAAACCTGTCTCATCTCCCAGCCATCGACTCGAGCCACCCAATTACTACCTTCACAAGGGCAAATGGGGTTAAGTCCCAATGAAGTAAGATAAATAATAGATCAGGGTTTAGGAATAGACTGGCGCACTGTTGGTTGAAGTTACAGTTAATACGAGGCTAACCCAGAGTTGGTATTGTTCAAGGGCTAAGGTGTAGTCTGATGAATAACCTAAGGTTGAGACTAAGCTAGCAGATGAGTTCTAGATCCCATTCACAAGACTAGAGTTAATCCAAGAAACGATATATCTTATCCAAGAGTCACAATGCATTTCACACGAGTCTTCTAAAGATATATGAAGGGCCAGAGCCTATATTGAAAGATCCACCAGAAGTGGATGAATTGTAAGAGATCCAGCTAGAGCAGATTGTGTATCATAAGGTACGCAAGGGTCCCCAGGGCAAGGTAATTGATAGGTACCTTGTCAAGATCAAGAATTATTCAGCATTGAATGCCAAGTGAATGAATGAAGACATGTCTGATTATCCACAAGTTTTGAATATTTACAAAGAGGCTTTTCAATTGAGGTCAACTAATTAGAGGCGGAGGGGATGTCACCAAGTTGTAAATACTCCAAGTAAAATACAAAGCTGACATTTCATTTCACCATAGTCAAAGAATTCTTCTATGGTCAAAGAGTTTTTCTATTTGGTCAAAATATTGACTCCGGTCAATGAGGCTTGACCTCAGTCAAGGAGTCTTGGCTTCAACCAAGGAGGGTTGACTTCGGTTAACCAGAGCATTTGTGCTGACTACGGTTAGAGAGCTTGACTAGGATAAAGTATTTTGACCTCAGTCAAGGTTCTTAACCACGATCAAAGAGGGTTGACCTCGATCAACGAAAGAATTAATGTGTGCGCACTGTTTTGCATGGTGGGGACACCCACAATGACTAGGATAGTCTAACTATTGATTTTGCACACAAGAGCTAACGATTAATGGTGCCATGGCTATGTGCATTTAATTAATTGTTGCGAAATCTCAATAGTGGTTCATTCTCCCCGTTTTATGGAGCTTAGCTAGCAGCCAGGAGGTGTCCATGTGACCGTGACCTTAGAAGGCTCCAAAGTAGGCTATTGCTAGGTCATTGGCAGAGCTCATGACAATGGGAATTTCAAGTATGTTGTATAATTATCACTCTACATTTAAACAGAGAGGGAACCACCCAAGCCACCCCCCCCTCTTTCCAAAAGCCGGCTAGATAGTATATATTGGTAGCATAGGACAGCATGACACAGGATCTGTGAAGGGTATATGCTATTGTAAAAAAATGAATATACTAAAATGGATTTACCCATCGGTGATGTCAAAGTTTGTTATGCGTTGGATGTTGGATGCAAAGCAATGGAAGGAAGCGGGAATGCAAGGGAGTAGACAACAAGCTCAAAGCAATAGAGTATAGTTGCAAATGGATCATGAGAAAGTACAAGAAATGGGTTTATATGGCCCAAATGCACCCTAGCATCCTAGGTGGACCAATTGGCCTACCTTCCTCAGTCGACTAAAATTCCTAACTACCCTATAAGACCATACCAGGGTTAAGTGGCAACGAACCTCCCTCCACAGTATGGCTGAAGTATCATGGATACATATCAGTAATATGTGGCAACTAAACCATGGTTGCACATGTTCATCCGTGACGGATATAGCAACCTATGATAGTACAACGAAAGCAAAATCTCATGACAAATTGTATCAAGTGTAAAGCTTTTTGAAAAAGCATCAAACTTGGGTCGCGGTAGAGCCTTCATCAAAAGATCTGCTAAGTTATCTTCCGTGGGAACGTAGCAACTGTATATCTCCAACTGACAGTCACTCTCGAACATAGTGATAGTGTATCTCAATGTGCTTGGTACATGCATGAAAACAAGATTACGCGCAATGGCCAAAGCACTCTAGCTATCAGTGTAGATCACCATAGAACATGTCTGGCTGGACATCAAGATCTGCAAGTAACTTGCGGAGCAAAACACACTCAAAAGTACATATGAAGGCTGCCCTATACTCAGCTTCACAACTAGATGTAGCAATTGTAGGCTGCTTCTTGCTGAACCAAGAAATACATAAAGAGCCAAGCATGAAACAGTTGCCAATGTGAGACACCTGTGTGTCGTAACCAGCCCAGTCACTATCCGTTAATGCATGCATAACCAGGACAACTTAGCAAAGCACCCAATGAGGTCATTGTTATCTTAAAAATTAATCCTTGTTGCTGATTGCCCCAAGAAAAGAATGGATAGTATCTTACTTAATCCCATTTGTCTCTGATGACTTTAGAAAAACAAAAAGTTGGGATGGGGTTGACAGTTGCTTGAGGATGGCCTCAAGATTACAAAAGTAGGAGTTGGCAAATACATTTATTACTTATGATGATCATCGTCATTAGCATTGCTCAATATTCCAGATTAGAGAACAATCATTGGTTCAATATTCTTTTTGCGAGAAAAGGACTTCTATTAAGTAGGAACAAAACCGACAGGAGCAAGCTCAAGGCTGAAATACTTCACGCAAGCATGAAAAGAAACACCCTAGAAGGGGCTAATTAAAAGCTCCTTATAGCGAACAAGAAATAAACCAAGGCTGAGGCTGAAAGTACCATGTCAACCCTGCGTTGGACTTAGAGAAAAAAGGGGAGCCTCTCCATTCTCTAAGGAATATAGCCCTCTTGGGTCGTGACGTCCCCTGCATGCTCGTCCAAATAGCCATCATCATATGAATACCATCTGTCCAAATAATGGCCAACGTGTGAGAAGGATGGACCTTGGATCCATCCAAGGCCTCTGTGCATCTGGATCTCCAGTTACGTCACGCTGGAATACGTGCCAGTATCTCCCAAGAAGAATCCACAGAACATGGAAAATTACTAAAAATATCCATGGTGAGTAGTTAATCATCCATAAATGGTGAATTACTGCATGATCTAAAGAGAATAACAACATGGATATTCATCTAAATGTGTGATGACATAACATGAAGGTATGCTAATAGAGCATTTCATGATAGCATGTTTCAGACACGTAAGTCAACAAGTGTGGCTGAATGACATAAAGGAACTTATGCTTGTGTCACTATGAACCTGCAAAATGACCCCAATGGTCATGATTGGTTAAGAACGTTGTCATACATTGTTTACTCAACTCTCAGGTGAGAGAGTTACTATGAGTAGGCAGGTTGTAATCAATGTCTAAATCTACTCAATCGGTCCTTGACTCGTACTGCTCATAATGCCTTGGAGTGTATTCAAAGGATTCCCTAGTTTGCCAAATACAATCTTGAACAAAACACCTGAAATTGAGAAATTGACTGTTAAGCACAAACATGCCATGGCAAGGCTTTCCCCCATAGCAGGTGTGATTGCAGCCCCAATAACGTTACTGGACATCCATTAGAATAGTTACACATAATGTTACACAATTCTCATTCCAACCACGAGCTGAGAGACTTGCTTTTTAAAAACAATAATGACTGACAAGCAATCCTAAACCAGAGGAACATTATGATATCAATCTTGTTTAATACAGAAGCTCTGCCTTCCTTAATAATACCATGAATTTGCAATCACAAACAAGCCAAATGCATAACTTTCAAGCTGTATAACACAAGGAGTTTTGAAAGTGGCTTCATCAGAGCACAAATTTACTATATTCGCATCTGCTCTAAAATCCAATACCTAAAGAGGCTCAGTGTAGGTATTGCAGACCATCCAGGCTGTGCATTTATTAAATTTAACAAATACATCCTCAAAGAAAGACATATAGATGCAAGTAAGAAATAGATGTACCTCGCTTGCCATGGGATCCAAGAGCTCAACCCCTGCATTGTCAAGAAAGTGTGAAGCACAGAGCATTCCCCCACATCCTGCATGGCTCATACCAGGACCGCAGACAGATTTGCGTCTTTCCTGTTCCTGAGACATCAGCCATCCAAAGGGGCCATCCCCACAGTCACCATCAAATGCTGCATCAAAAGATACTGAGCCTTGCTGAACTAGGAACGGGATTGCCTCAAGTAGCTCCTGACAATGATTTAGCCTCATATTTATTGTTGTATTTATTGTTGCATTTTCCTGGTTTAAAAGAGTGCTAGACTCTGTCAATGTTACCACAGAGCTGTTGTCATTCCATGGTGTATGAGATGCCCTTTGAGGCTTAGGAGTTCCCACAGGACGCCACACTCCAATTTGAGAAACCCGAGGGCTGTCATGAATCTCTTCGTCAATATCACCAGCAATGCGTGAAGGAATCCGATCTTTTTTTTTCCTTTCTTGTTGCTGCTTAGAGCCCATCTTTGCATGAGTGCTTGAATCTGCTGTGTAAGCAGCATCAAAAACACTCTCCCTCAAGTTTCCACCAGGACTCTTAGTTAAAGACATGGAGGATAGATTTCTGCAAAAGTGAGTATCCCTACATTGGATGAGAGACAATTGTAACCTGTAACATTCTAAATCTGTTGCAAGCATTATACTGGGAGATTTCGAGGTGCTGTGATCTGCAGCCCTTTGCCTGTATGTATAGCCTTTTATCTCAGTCCATGTACTCCCCTTCAATGATGCCTTTCCTCCTAAAAGTGAAGATGTTTCCAAGGCCACCCTCCCTGGCACACCATGTGATGTAGGAAATGCCGTTCCTTTCATATAATTCACTGCACCACAACTTTTTACCCTTTTTGTGTTTAATTCTCTATCACAAATATTTTCATAAAGTTCTCGTTTCCTTCCAGATACCTCAATTGTAGGAGAAGGTGGTGGATTAACACCATATACATACAAATCAGATGAACCTGAAACATCCATTTGAATTTTCCTTGCTTTAGGTAGATATGGAGATTTGAAAATCGAGTTCTGAAACATGCCTTGTGAGCTTGGAAATGACACGGGGTCATATCCAGGTGCAAAAAGTACCATTGCCTCCAATTTTGGCAGTGAATCGAGTGCCATATTTTGGCTATCAGGGAGGGCTTCTGGTGACTTCTGGAAATCCTTCTGGAAGCCTGAGAGAAATCCCCCCATTTTCTCATCCTTGGAAAAGACAGGCTGCTGTCCTAGTCCCTCTAAAACAGGAATATCAAGAATTGGCAAAAGCAAAGGATCTTGAAAGTCAAGACAACTAAGTCCAGGAGATGTGATTCCTTCCACACAATCTGTAAGAGGGAACATCATTGCCTGAGATTCTGCTGTGCCAGGGGGCTGCAATGAGACAGAATACAAGAAAAACCCATTACTTGAGTGCCTTGATTACTTTTGATGGAGTATATCAGTCTTAAACTGGAAACATTCAATATCAAACTTCCAAATTCAGCTATATATAGCTTTTAAATGACCTCCTTGCTTAGCAAACAAAAGTGCCCACTTCCCATATGCACTGCTCATCTTCCGGAAATGAACTAAATAACGTGATACTTTCCTCTTTTTATGCAATTTAAGGCCGTACAAGAAAAGCATAAATATATGTGTGTAACATACATAGATATACATAAACACAGCATGTATATGCATGTTTGTATGTACGCATGTATGCATGCACACAATACCTGTACATGTACATGTGATGTAAATGGAAATATATAAGTATATGCATGTGTCTATCTTTATATTTCATGTTTGTCCATCTTCATGCATATTTATTTATTTATTTATTTATTTATATTTATACTTATGCATAGCATAAAAACAAATGTCACAATTGCCCAGACACCCACACTCACATCTAGCATACAACATGTGCCTTCAGGTAAGTCAGATTTAAAATAGACCAGAACCTTAAGAGACCAGGGATGCATCGGTTAGGTCCACAACTTTCGTTGGGTTGGCCTACAAGAGGCTACAGCTCGGGTCACTTGGCGAACGATCATCATTCCACAATCCAAGACAACAAAAGCATGTTGAATGGTAGCGAATCTTGAGTGTTATTACTCCAATGCAAGGCTTGCAGCATTCTCACAGATTTCCTTCAGCTTGCATCATGTCGCAGAAACTAAACCCACAAATATTACTACATTGGCAACAGATTGTAAAACAAGTCCCCATCCTCAGCCAACGTGATAGCTTAATATATAACACTCGCAACAGATTGTAAGACAATTCCTCAATCCCAGCCTTCATGAGATCTTAATAGGGTAATGCTTAGCTTGCTGATTTTTATACCGTTGGTGATAGTACTGTCAAGAAAAAGTTATATAAAAGATACGCATGTGACTATAGTCATCTTTACTTTTTCATAGACAGTCCCTGAAGGCATGCTTCACCTCAATGATATCATGGCCTGGCATGAAACTGGCTCTACCCAGAAAGTACATACTACACATATACATTAAAAAACAATCTGAGCTCTGACAATCAATCAAATGAATCTGAAATCAAAACATTTACCATCAATCACCAAAGGAATTAAAAGCATGTGCATGGACATAGTGCTTACTGACTAGGTATGTCCATGTGAGGAAGCACTGAGAAGTAGAATAATACATGATAAAGGAGCAAGATCTTAAGGAGTATCAGCCATGGCCTATGATTAATACATGATGAATACTACACCAGTATATTTCAGACCTTCATTACAGAATCAACGAAAACTATTCCCTTCATTAGAAAAACATGTTTCACATGAAACTCCCAAAGAAACCCTCAGAAAAAAATCAATTAAAATGATTGCCCTACATCACTTGGGTGGTGATCTCACCTCACCAAAACCGAGCCCCTCATCCTCGAAAAAATCACCAAAATCTCCAAATTCTGCAAGAATATCTGCATCATCTCTATCATCTTCAGGCCAGTCCCATGGTGTTCCAACCTGACTACTTGCAGCTTTTGGTGTGCCCACACCCACATTTGGAGATAGGCCCATCCCTGAACCAACACCATCAGTCCGGTTCTGCATAGACCTAGAGACTTCATTTGAGACTTCTCCACCAGAATTGGAGTTCTTCCTCATCGTTTTCAGCACAGGAACTTCACCTTGGGGTGCTCCTCCTGATCGTCCCCACTTGCCAGATCCCATAATATCCTGCAGTAAAGACACAAATTATGTCATGATACTCCCATATCATTGAAGCTTATCATCAAGGCAAGTAAGCTCTTTATACAACTCTAGCAAACTTATCCACTCCCACCCACAGGAAAACAGTTACACACACGCGCACACACACAGGCAGTCCCACCCATCCACCCGCCTCTCTCTCTCCCACCCATCCACCCGCCTCTCTCTCTCTCTCTCTCTCTCTCTCTCTCTCTCTCTCTCAATGTGTCATACTTGAGTCTCGGCTGTGTTGCATATGTGCATATTCCAAATGATTTGAGGACAAAGCTTGATCCAAAGGCTGAAAAATGCATTCTGTTAGGATCTCAACCGAGCCAAAGAGGTATCACGATTACAACCCTGTAACACAAAAGTTTAGAGTGATCAAGGATGTTGTATGCAAAAAAATGGAATCTTGGTATGCACCACCTAATGGAGTTCATAAAATGAAGGTTGAAAAGGATGTTTTTGGCACCAGTGAACAGTAGGAATCATGCAGCTTAAGTGGACCAGGAGAGTCCTCTAGTAATGCTATGAAAGTGAACCCTTGGTCTGAAGGTTTAAAGCTCCAGTGAGACACATTGATTTGTCAACCAAAAATTTAGAAGTAATACCTCATTTCTCTCCATCGTTGCCCCCCTCCCATCACACCACATCCCCTGCTTTTCCTTTTTCCCTACCTCTCCCTACTACTACTTCACTTTTGCAGAATTACAGAGCAAGAGGGCACTATGCTCTTTTTCCTCCCCAATGAAACTAAAAAAGAGAGCAGCAACACAAGAAGAGTTCAAAGAGAGGTAGGTTAGTGTGGCTAGCCCTATCCCCATAAATGAATTAGCAGCTGAGGGAGAGAGATGCTGGTAGGATCAGACATGCAAATGGTTTAAGAGTCTTGGGCTATATTGGTAGAATAGGGAACTGTATGGAAAGCAGACCCTAACTGAGCAGAAGCACCTTAGATCTCTCAGCTAATCTCTCAAAAAACTCCCTCAGAATCCCAGCAAACGCTTACTGAAATAACTCAGAGAATAGACAGCAAATAGAGACGAATAGACCTCATTTTATTCATTCACAACACATGGGCAACAGACCACTCACAAAGAGCAGTAACCACCAGCCAGAAAGCTGGATGCAAAATGGCAATCAAGGAGACTGCAGTTACTCAAAACCACAGAAGGTAAAATCTGTAACGCTGTATGCTCTCACGGGGCCTTTGCAGAGGCTTCAGTTTGCATGAGCGTAGGGGAAAAATGTCAGCCCTTTTATAGGCTAAAGAGAGACCCCAGTCAGCCGACCAACTCTGAAAAATCCCGATCTGTTCCATTCCTCTCCTGGATCTTCTCAAAACAGGCGCAGATATTTCCGCCCTATTTTGTGTCACCCCGCATTGGTTGTCTCTGCTCCACCTGCTGTACCATGTCACAGTTGTCACGCACACAGTCACAAACCTTGCGGGTCCTGTTCCAGACCAGGTTCTTTGCTGAACAGATGCTGTGCACCATCCAGAACCTGCCGCGTGTCCTTGCGGCAGTTCCAGATTGCAGTTTCAGGTGTTGCTGATCCTCCAACCTGCTCAAGGCTGTGTAGACCTGTCTTATCCAGGTAAGCCCATACCCTATAGTGCCCTGACCCCTTGTCCTCCTCATTTGGCAGCTCACAAGTGGGCCAATGACACTCCAACATTCACATGGATAGATTGTCTCCTTTTCAGTATGGCCTCCCAGTCCCTTGGTTTAACTTACCTACCATGAGGCAAACCAACTCCTTCGAGAGGGATCTCAAACAGCTATACACATACAAGACCTGGTTAGCACCTAGTAAGCTTCCAGTGAAGCGCAAATAGCATTACCTACAAATCTCAGAGGAAGGTCTCATTGACACGCCTGGCTACACCCAGATCCACCTCCCCCACGTTTTGAGGATCTCGATCAGGCAGTTCCACATTTTTTCTCACCGTATATGTATTGAAACTGGGGGGCATCCCTCTCGAGCTGCATTTGCACTTTATGCGACTTGCAAGAGGTTCAGGTAGAGGACTTCGCTTTCAGATGTCCTGTGTACTATGAGAACCAGGGCCACCACCATTGTCAAGGCAATAGAAGAATCAAAGAAAATCACAGCCAAGATTGAAGCAAAGATTGAGGCACCTGTTAAAAATGTGGAATTTTTGCCTCAGGTAGTAGTAAGCAGATATAAGCCTTGGACGGTGATAAGACAAAAAGAGCAATAAAATACTAGCACTATGAATAATGTAGGGAGACACATAGGTGCACATAGTTAGCTAGTGATGGGGGTTTTTTTATGGCTCCAAAGACATCTTTTCCCAAAAAAAGATGATATCATGTAAATATTTGACTATGAAATAAAATGTTTGTAGGAACTTCCTATGGGAAGTGATGAAAACGCAATATCGATGCACTCCAGAGCAATGTACCCATGTGTGACGGGGTCGGTGGTTGAATGTCAAATGTAAAAGTTTTTTTTTAATGTGTGTGTGATAAATGATCTTCTGTGCATGGAATGTTGTCATGTCAATATCTGTGTTACATCCAATGTGGTAAATTTGTGGGCATGCATGAAAATACCTTGTTTTGAAGGATGGTTGTGTGCTAATGAAATGTGACCCCAATTGTGTGAGAAAGGTCTTGGTGCAATGTTTTTTTAGGCAAAGTAGAAGAGTGGTAAAAGGAGGCAATGACGTGGAAAATTTACGTAGAGAGGTGGCTTGCATGAGGAAGCTACAACTTTACGTGGAGCCAATGCTGCAATACGTGGGGACTTGGCTCATTACGTGGGTGGCAGAAGGATTTTCCAAAAGGAGTTGACGCTGCGTTATAGAGGGGGAGCGCAGATGGTAGAGAAGGGGAGAGAGGCTTTCCAAAAAGCAGGAGAGAAGGTGACGACTCTGGTTTTTTTTAAAGAAGAGGAGGTGTGCACTAATTGCACGTCGCTGGTGATCTACGCTGCCTTCTGCGCTGATTGTGAGAGAGAGCTTTGCTTACTTGAGGCGCACGTACAAAGCTTGCCCCCGCCTTCGATGGATTTCTGTCATTGGTATTTGAAGAGCTGCTGATCGCTTGTTCTTGAGGTGAACGAGAATTTGAGGAGAAAAGCCAAAGGATTGCGCAGGAGATTGCTCATACACTGAGGAGAGATTGCTGCGTACGTGAAGACAACGCTGATTGGGAAGTTGCCCATACGTGTGGACAAGGAAGGGTGAGGACCTGTTCGACTGAAGTCATGATCTGCAGGAGTTGTGGCTCATTCCTATCGCTTATGGTTCCACATATGTGCTTTATTCCTGTCTGACTGAGTCTTGTTCATCGTGTCACTTGTGCCATCTCAGTTGAGAGTCTTCCTGGTGTCTTTGTGCTTGTTTGTGGCCTGTTGAGGGTATCATCTCAAGTCATTG
The DNA here is from genome assembly GCF_047967505.1 of Dipteris shenzhenensis. Taxonomy (NCBI): domain Eukaryota; kingdom Viridiplantae; phylum Streptophyta; class Polypodiopsida; order Gleicheniales; family Dipteridaceae; genus Dipteris; species Dipteris shenzhenensis. The sequence continues at coordinate 8,336,299 of NC_141604.1, forward strand.
TGGTCCGGGTACATGCTCTGGGCGTTGTGCATTTGCTCTATTTCTATTGGAGCCCATATTGCTAGTCTGATCCCATAGGGAGTCCCGACCTCATCTACAGAGCTAATTGAATTATAGTGATTTGCTGGTTGTTTTTTCTCTCCTTTTGCTTTCATGAACGTTACTCTTGGCTGTCTAAGGCATGACCATGCATGCTGAACTAGTAAACATTTCCATTAAATGAAAAAGAGTTGCTTCGCACCTGTCTTGTCTTCAGTTGCATAGGCTCTTCACTAGGTTCCCTACCACTTTTCTTTCATCAACGGTTACCGAGTAAATCTTCAAGAATAAGAGCAAGAGCAGGAGCAGGAGCAGGAACAAAGCCCTCAGCCTCAAATTGGTGGAGCTAGGGACGGTGCAACCAGCCCCTTGGACATAGCCAAGGAACACATGCATGAGAAATTAGAATTGGAACAAACACACAATGAGAGAGCCTGGAGGGTGGGAAAGGGTGACACACGGGAGAATTCTTGATCATCAAGTTCAGGTATGGCAAAGAGGCTAACCTGAATCTTCATCATTGACCTCACACATATGTAAAAAGAGGAGCCGAAGAAGGCCTTAAGAAGCCCATGGAAGCTGGGGCCAAGGGCGAACGGGCAATGTACAGGGATGGGAGAGTAATCATACAGGACTGCAGGCTTCCTCTACTTACCAAATAAGGATATCCAATCTAGCACAGCACAGTTCTCAGTATCTGCACACACAAGCAACACTGCATTTTACGTTTTTCCTCAGCCAAAGTGCCATGGTTTATCTAAGTACCTCAAAGCCCTTCATCTCATCTAGTCCATCATCTGTGGGCTGTCCAGCAGAGACTTGTGCCTGCTTGAAGCCTATGGCCATATTCCCCTTCATCACAAGCGATTCAGCATCTGCTTCAAGTTCCCCCGGTCCTACCCCCGCTTCAGCATCACTGTCACTTGAACTGCTGCTGCCATGGCTACTGCTATTTTCGATGCTGCTTCCGCCACTACTGCTGCTACTGCTGCTACTGCTCTTGCTATTAGGGGTTTTAATCCCACAAGATGCATTTGTACTGGTAAGTACGCCGTCTAACATCTCATGGCTGGATGTCTTATGCACTCTACACCTGCAATACGAGAAACCTTCAACAAGATTCGAGAATTGCCTCAAAATATAGGAAAGAAGAATTCAATGTTCTAACATCACAGCCAAAATCCGCCAGTAAATAAACCAGAGTGCCCTACCAAGACGAACAGGAGCTGGCAGCTGTAAAGCCTACTTGAAGGTCATCCTCAATCCATGTGGTGCCCACCCACCTTTGCATCCAACACCTGTATTAACAAACACAAGTCCATGTAATACTTGATTTAAGATAGCCTAAATGATAAAAAGTGGTCACGCAGATTACCTCTTCAAGTATATCTTTGCTGGCACGATGGGCACAAATGGAAAAAGCACAGCTTCATGTGGATACAGCAATACTTTTTCTACTAGGTGATTGTCATTTGAGCAAGCCCGATCCTCCCTGTCTAAGGCTACTATCTCACTTTTTATTACAGTCTGTTCTGAATGAAGACTCCGGCTTGTAGCTGATATCACATTGCCTTGTAGTGCAGCCAGGTTTGCATTGCTGCCATGCCCAAAGTAAACCTCTGCGTGAAGACCATATGTTGAACTTCTCCCATGGTAGCAAGATGAGACCAAATGAAGAGGTACATCAGTTGCCAGATCATCGTTTACAGCCTTCAGCTTACTGCAATAGAAGTGTCACTGATGCTATGAGCCTTCAGGTCGAGCGATCCATAAATCTGCAAGCCCCACCCTGAGGGCAAGGTTACAGCATATTTTTCTCACACAAGCTGCCATACAAACATGCTAAGCAAACACATGGCTCAATAGGGAAAACACTCTATCTGATCATGCACATGCACTCATCTTCTGCTAAATTACCTGCCGCGCAGACTACATTTTCAGGTGAATGCTTCATCAAGTTACCCATTAGGACCAACAGATGTCATTTATCCGCAAACAATCATTCATGATCGAAGCACCATAAAGACAAAAACATAATAATGCTAACCAGAATGAAGCACCCAAATTTTGCACTAAAAAACAATTTGCTCTTTTCTACACATGGACATACCTTTGTGAGACCCACTTTCAGGTTGAAGCAAATTTATGCAAGCCATCCATCAAGCGGTATGGAGTCCACAAAACCAAAAAAGAAAAGCAAAATAATTTACTCACACAAGCTGCACCATACCAGCATTCCCCATTCAATATTTTGAAATCTGTAGCTATACTTCAATGATGCACAATGTTTAGGATAGACATGCAGTTTATTCTTTATAATGTCCAATGGATAGCCAGAAAACAAACAGATTGGAACGAAATTGATGCAAGTCATCCATCTTGTGTGTAAGTAAAGAAACAAGAAATTTGATTTAGTTACGCCGCACTACACAAAGTATCTGCAGCATTTATCTAGATGAATGCAGGAACATGCCCAAACTCATCCCCTAAAAACACAACATAATGCAGTTTCAATCTCATGATAGTCACTCATAAGGTTGAAAACCATAAACTCCATCATGCATAGCAAGGACTAGCTACTATGGCATCCCCACTGACGTCATCAGCGCCCAAAAGTGAGTGTAGACCATAGTATAAACCTATGCTCTCACACATAGAAATCCATACACCCACACATACTTGAGCATCCATTTATACAAAGTCTTCAACCTGAGTTTCTGTCAGCACTCTAGAGGTGAATGGCAGACTCAGCCATGACGAAGGCTAGCACCAAAGGAGAAGCCTAATTAAAAAGTAGTCCAAAATCTCTTCATTTAAGCTACAACTTCTTGTGAAGAGTAATCGATTTCAGTGTAATCTCTCCCAGACAAGCATTTAAATATGGTTGATAGGGCAACGCACCACTTAAGATAGAAAAAATTATCACAATACCAGCAGACCGCAACATGGACAAAAACTTCACAAGGTGAAATTGCATGTCCGCTAATACGGCAAAAGCATATATCTAGATGAATCCAAGAACATGCCCAAATCATCCTCTAAAAACACAACATAGTGCAATTTCAATCTCATGATAGTCACTCATAGGTTGAAAACCATAAATTCAATCACGCATAGCAAGGACTAGCTACTGTGACATCCCCACTGACGTCATCAGCGCCCAACGGTGGGTGTAGACCATAGTATAAACATATGCCCTCACACATACAAATCCACACAGGAACACATACTTGAGCATCCATTTATACAAAGTCTTCTTACTGAGTTTCTGTCAGCACTCCGGAGGTGAAGGGCACACTTAGCCATGACGAAGGCTAGCACTAAAGGAGAAGGCTAATCAAAAAGTAGTCCAAAATCTCTTCATTCAAGCTGCAATTGCTTGTGAAGACTAAACGATTTCATTTTATGAGAGGATGTTGATGTGATAAGAAAGAAAGTAATAATTTACATAGGGTTTTAACTTGTTTGGTACTTATTTTTTGTGGAGGAAGATAGTCGCAGACAAGCCATCATGTTGCTCCATAGACTTTGGGTCCAGCTTGCCTCACAAGTTAAGGGGTGGAGGACTAGTAGATTTCTATGTGGCAGGTCAACATCTCGCTTCTCTAAGTCCCATAGATCCTGCCTTCCTAGGCAAGTAAGTTAACAGGCATCCCTCTAAGACCATTGTCCCTCCCGTACCACTACCCACGTCCGCTCCTTATGTGCGACATATCATTGTTGCAAGTAGATCCATCTCTCCTCTACCTATATAGCTGATCTCGAAGTCGAGCCTCGAAATCTCTGAAGCGTACCACCAAGGATTGGTCTTTGGTGGGGTTGTGTTATATGCACCAGGCCTCCTCGATCCCATCTCCTATACATGCACGGTGGAGGTCACAAAACTTAAAAGTGGTGGCACCTGTGACGGCGCTAGGGGTACGAGTTGATATTGAGAGCCTTACTCTCTATTGTTACTAAAGTAAGGTGGTTGCAACGGCTGCCTTTGCAAGCTCTCATTTCACAACATCCATCCCCTTGGAAGTCTCCTCAATAGCGGAGTACATCGTGGCAATGCACTCCTCCATAGATGTACTACTCGCTAGGGTCATGCTAGCTGTCGTCGAATGTCATCTACCTACTTCCAGAGATCCATGACCTATGTGGTGGTGTTGTCAGCCTGATTCCCGCTACTGCTGCGAGTCACTCTGCAATCATTCGCCGTTAATCTCTCTCTCCAACAAGGGTAATTTAAACTGAACGTGATATTCAACGCTCTCTCTCTCTCTCTCTCTCTCTCTCTCTCTCTCTCTCTCGTGCAAACACACTAGGGACCCCCCCGAAGGATTTTATTTCACAAGTAAAATCTCAGTACAAGCTTAAGCTCCAAGGCTGAAAGCCGTGAGGAATCTTTACAAAGAGCTCTTAGGTCTCACTTTCTTGGCAACATGCCACTTGTCATAATCCTAGCCTAAATCCTAGTTACATGCCTCAAGGGCAACTTTGGAGCCTTCATAGCATTTGGTCACACGAAGTATCTCCTGATTTCTTGCTAAGCTCCATAAGGCTTTGGGTTTTCAACCCCTCTTGGTACCTGCAACACATTAATCAGACATACCCCCATGGCACGCATTAACTGTTAACGCTTGCATGCAAATAAAAATCTTTAGACTAATCCTAGTCACTGTGGACGTCCTCACTAAACACACGTGCGCACATAACATAGAAATGCTCTAGTTGACCAACTTCAAACCTCTTGACCGTAATTAACGAGCTTTGACCATGGATTGACCATGGATCAAGGCGCCTTAATTAAAGCCAAAACTCTCCGGCCGGAGTCGGGAATATCAAGAGTTCTTCTTTTATTAGCACTGCGCCGTTAGGGACAGAGCTCTAGCTACTAGAAAGATACTATTTTGTAGGCCCTTTGAAAGGGGGACAACAGCAGTTTAGTACTCAGCCACTTGGGGGCAGTGCTGTAGGCACGTGTGCCTCTTGTTTATTTATGTTCAAAGAGTTATATTTTATTGGTCAAAGTATTGACTACAGTCAAAGATACTTAACTCCAACCTAACCTTAGTTAGAGAGACTTGGCTTAGGCCAAGAGGGTTAACTAGAGCGTAATACAACTGACTTGGGTCAGAGGGTGTTAACTTCGGTCAACGAGACTTGGCTTACGCCAAGAGGGTTAACTACGGTTAACCAAGATGTGCCAACTTAGGTTGGAGAGAATTTGCCATAATTAAGGCGCCTTGACTGTCAGTCAAGCCCCTTAATTATGATCAAGAGGGTTGACCTTGGTCGACCACAAAATTTGTTCTATATTATGTGCACATGTTTGCCTGGTGGGGATGCCCACAGCAACTAGGATTAGTCCACAGATTATTACTTGCATGCAATGCGCTAATCAAGGTTGTGGGCTTTAGTTAATTGTTGCAGGTACCAAGAGCAATATGGAGCTTAGCAAGCATTCAGGAGGTCACCCACGTGACCAAGTGCTACGAGGAGTTCAGAGTTGCCCTTAGGTGGCATGTAATTAGGAAAGTAGATTAGAAATTTGACAAGTGGCATTTAGCCAAAGAAATGAGCTATGAGCTCTTTGTAAAAATCGATTCAGCATTAAACTGAAGCTTGTAATTACATTTTCTGAACCAATAAAGACCTTCGAGGGGGTCCAGCCCGACTATTGTCCTGGCCCCTAGTGCTGTGTGTGAGAGAGAAGAGAGAAAGAGAGGGAGAGAGAGAGAAGCAGCAGGGGGAGGCGGGAGCAGCAGGAAGGAGGGCTGAAGGCTGGAGGAGGGGGAGCTGTAGAGTGGCGAGATTGGGCTGCAGGGTGGCAGGACCGAGCAGCAGGTGAGGGGAGAGGGGGGGGGGGGGCGGGCGGACACACACACAAAGAATATATATACACGTACTCAAATATAGACACGTACATCTGCATTTAAAATTGCCCTTATCCCTGCTCACCATGTTTCACATGCATGAACTACTCCAATATGCACCCTTACAAACAGCAAACCATTAAAGACAGGGCACTTAACCTTATGGAAAAAGATGATGGACAACAGGCTAACATAATACCCTTGACAAAATCAAATTAGAAATTGGAAAAGCCATGAAATAAGGCACCGCGTAGGCCTGATGTACAGAGTAATTCAATTTTGTAGAAGATAGAGGGGGAGTTTTTTTTGTTTTGGGAGAATGGGGGGAGAAAAGGGGGAGGGGGGGGGAGAGAGAGAGAGAGAGAGAGAGAGAGAGAGAGATTTATTAACGTCTACGGGAGGCCTTGCGGGCCTATGAGACATAGTCCAAAACAAAAGTAACTCATACAAGGTGCTATGGGCTGAAGCAAAGGGCTCACTAAGGCCCTTGCTGAGAGCTGAAGTGCTGAGAGAGAGAGAGAGAGAGAGAGAGAGAGAGTCCAATGGGGGGCACATGCAAATTGATAACTCCAAAGAAAACAAAATATCCTGGCATTATGTACCCAAAGACATAAGCTTGCATAAAGGCATGAACTCACCTCTCATAAAGTTGGTGAACAAGATCGCCCGAACAGCATCCACTAAGCTCCCCAATCAGACCATGTGGAGCAACCACGACTGCCCAGAAATCAGCCAACATGAGGAAGCATAAGCTTCATACAATTTGTCAACTTTCATCAAGACAAGTTCTACATGCTCATTTTCTTCAAGAATACGATAAGACAGTGCTCTCTTCATTTGGATACTTGTCTTAACCCTTAAATAAAGACCAGGAAGACCAGAACCTTCAGTATTTCAAAGAGCAGGGGAAAGGAAAAAGAAGGTTTTGTTTCTTTCTAATTAGGGGACAGCAAATATTGTCCAGCTACGGCAAAAGCCTTGCACAAGTCAATTATGGCCGAGTCCTGCGAAACACAGCAAAAGACCTCAATGCAATACAAACAGATTTGATCAGCCACACTCATCGATCCAGACTGGTCAGACAATTGATATTTGTTAGCTTGCAGAAAGTTACGATACTTCATCCCTAGTCTGGCACTGATTTGAGCATCCGCTGTTTGCCATAGCCACTACGTTGCAACTTTCCGTAAATGTCAAACTGGCTCAATCTCAGTGAATGCTTTGTACATGCAATCTTTCCGTACCATCACATATTTCACATAAATCTGCATCAACCCTTCATGTACTTTCATTGAAGGCTCTAATTTCTTGCCTTATAATATCGAAATTGAAGTCATTCAGCATGGTAATGATACATCATGTCAATAGTCCGAGCTCCTACTCCCCAAAAAACGTGTTTAGGCAAACCCTATAAACATTTCTTGTTGCCTGCTCAAGAAACAAGCTATTTGTTGAAGGTTCATCCTCAGCACTTCTGACGTATAACCTTGTGTTCCAGAACAGGGAACATGCCTGAACTGATCATGTGGAAGCAAAGCAAACAGCAGTTTTTGCACCCATAAACAGAACACATGGAAGCAAAACAAACAGCAGTCTTTGCACCCATAAAGCAACCTTTCCACGCATGATAGTCACCCATGTGAACAGGGAGCATGCGGAAGCAAAAAAAAAAACAGTCTTTGCACCCACAAAGCAACCTTTCCAGGCATGATAGTCACCCACCATTTTAAAACCTTCAACTACATGATGGAGTGCAAACTACCATGGGATCCCCATTAATGCCATGTATGTAGGCCATCTTCTCCCGATCGTAGTGATGCCCTATGGGCCCTGGTATGTGCCTTGTAGGCATAGTTATAGGCACTTTAGTGTTTTAGTGCCTTTTATGCCACATAGGACATTTAGTCCTATGTGACACCTAGGACACTTAGTCCTAGGGTCTATCTTCATGTACCTTGTACTTTCATTTCTTCCAAGTAGTTGACGTGACGACCTTTCAGCCTTGACTCTTGTACTTGCTCCCACACTCACCGTACCTACAGTGGTATCAAAGCTCCTAGGACTTGCTCCCCTGCCTCCGGATCTGCATTGCTCACAGCCTTCAATAGCTCGAGTCGTGTTCCATCCGTACAGTCCGTACGACTATACGGATGTCCATACAGATCCCACGCCCTGCCGTACCGCTACGCTCCTCGCTTCTCTGCCCGTTGCATCTACTAACGTACATGCACCGTACAACAGTACATGCACCGTACTTGCACCGTACCTATGATGTACAAAAGTATATGTGCCGTACAACGGTACATGTGTTGTACCTGTGCCATACAACGATACGTACGCCATACCTACGTCATACAACCGTACCTACACAGTAGCTGTTCCGTACAGGTGTACCTGCACACGTACATGCTTTCGTACAATTATACATGCGGGCGTACCTACCTTTCGTACACATGTACCTACATATCAGATGTCCGTACAGCTTGTATCTACCCGTACAGACTCCGCACGTGCGAATCTCCAACAGATTGCCTATAGCCATTCAGGTTGTTTTGGCATTGTCACATTTGGGTCAAATTTGCATTGGCCCTTTGATTTGGGCTGGAAATTTGCAGGACATTCACTTGCAAACATTTGCTATCATTTTTTGGACAGCCAGCTCTTTGTAGTGATAGCCTTGAGGCTTTTGTGTTTTCAGGTCTTTTCTTTTCAGGGTATCCCATTTGCAATGGCTGGCAACAATCATGATCTATTTGGCATTCTTCGTGAAGATGATAAGTTGGATGGCACCAACTATCCGATGTGATCTTATCTTATGAAACATATTCTTGTTGCAAGGCATTTTTAGAATATTGTTTCTGGGGTTGATCTGAGGCCAGCCAATGCTACACTGGCTGCCCCTACTGCTGGTCCCTCTGCAGAGGGTACTCCTCCTGATTCTTTATCCTCTAGCACCCCTCTTGTTGCTCCTCCAACTCGGGAACAAACAAGATAGGATGCAAGAGATGCAAATGCACATTCCTGTATTGCTTTATCATGCAAGAGAATCATTATTCTACACATCCGATCTTGCAGGACAGCAAAGGATGGTTGGGACAAATTGGCTTCTCTTTATCAGATTCACAATGAGGCACGTGTTGCATATTTAAGAAGGTAATTGCAAGAAGTCAATATGAATGATGGTGACTCTATGGATGCATACCTGACAAAGGTCAAGGACCTCATGGAACAACTTGCCAATATTGATGAGGTGGTGCCAAATTCTGAGCTTGTAGTACCACATTGAATGGACTGCCAGATACATATCAAGGGTTTGCTACAACCCTTCGATTAGTGGCCATGGGTAATCCATACCACTACTCTTTTGATCAACTAGTCACTTTGCTTTTGCAGGAAGAGCAAAGCCGTGCTAATAGGCAAGCTATTATTCCTGATCATGCATTTGCTTCACAGCAGACATGAAAAGGCAAGGCTTCCAAGCTTATGGGCAAGCCTAAATATGCGCCTAACAGTGGCAATTCCTCCAATGCATCTAAAAGTACAGCAGATAAGTCAAAGAAGAAAAGATGCAACTATTGTCGCAAGCCCGGGCATGAAATTTCAGAATGCACGAAACGCATTGCTTCGGAGAAAAAGAAAGCAGGATTGACAGTTAATGCCTCACATGCAATTGAATCCCATGAGCCAGCAGATGCCTCACATGCACATGCTCTCCAGCATGATTGGGCATAGGCTGTCCATTGCTCCTTTGATCCCTCCCAAGTTGATGCATTCTTTACTGCTAATGATGCTCAATCTTGGTATTTTGATAGTGGTGCTTCCAAGCATGTCACATCTTGCAGACAGTTGTTTCATTCCTTAGCTAATGCACCTAGAGGGGGGACTGTCACATGTGCTAATAATGCCTCCTATGCTGTAAAAGGAATTGGAGATGTGCAGCTCACATCCATTTCAAGCCATCCTGTCACTCTGACTAATGTTCTTTTTGTGCCCGGAATTGAAGTCAACTTGATTTCAATTTCAGCAATTGCCACTTCAAGTTTCAGAGTGATTTTTGATGGCTACAAATGCCTAGTATATGATCTTCGTGATGACAATGCCATACTTCTCAATAGCACTTTGAAAAAGGAACTTTATCACCTTGATGATCACTCAGCTGCACTCTCTATTGAAGCATTTGCTATTTCAGATTCACAGCTTGCTAAAACTCATCTTTGGCATGAGAGAATGGCTGAATATGGTTGAGAATGAATCAGGATGCAAGCTTGTCACCCTCAACACAGATAAGGGGGGAGAGTATATGTCAAAGGATTCTGATGCATTTTTGTCTTCACGGGGCATTGTTCACTCATTACACTCCTCAGCATAATCATGTTCCTGAAAGAAAGAACATGTCCACTATGAAGATGGCCAGATGCATGCTTAAGGCCAAGTCCTTGCCCAATAATTTTGGCCTGATGTAGTGATGTGTGCCAACTATGTGTTGAATAGATCACCTACAAGGGCATTGAGGACTGTTACACCTTGAAGCATGGAAAGGCGGGAAGCCTTCACTTTCACACATGAGAGTTTTTCGGTCTCTTGCATATGTTCATGTTAAGCTTGATGACAAGGCAATCAAATGCATATTTATTGGTTACACCTAGGAGAGCATACCAACGAAATACTGGGAAGATTGTTGTCAGTAGAGATGTAATCTTTGCTGAACATTCAGCTTCTCCTCTTGTGGACTGCAAAGCTAAGCCAGAAGTTGACATGTTTGATGCCTTGGACTCTTGTTTACCTCTGCTTCCCTCAGAAGGAGACTTTGACCAGTCACTATCCGTGTAAGCATGCATGGTAAGTGAACCCTGATCACCATAGAAGAGGGCTAAATCCTGAGTGCCTCTGAGATATCTGAAGACTCTCTTCACTGCCTGCCAATGCTGTGAACTGGGCATGTGCATGAACTTGTTGAGCTGGGATACTGCATACTGTAAGTCAGGTATGGTGTGGCATAAGTAAATGAGGCATCCAACAGCCTGCTGGTAAAGAGTGATATCACATGGTGGGCCCCCATCATGGGCTGAAAATTTGAAGCCAAGGTCCATTGAAGTAGAGATTGGCTTGCAATCCTCAAACTGAAAACGATCAAGGAGCTGTCCAATATACTTAGACTGTGGCATCATGATACCGACAACATAGCAGATATGTTTACAAAGGTACTTCCTCGTCCCAAGTTCGAAGTCTTCCGATAGGCTTTACACTTGGTTCCCTTTGTTACATAATCTGACATACCTTGTACATTCATCGGTGGCTATATCCTTTTGGATAAACATGTGCCACCATGATCAGAAAATACCAGGTATTCTGAGACGTTTCCAGAATACTTCAGCCCATACCATGGAGGGGGGTTTGTAGGCCATCTTCTCTTGGTCGTAGTGATGCACTATGGGCCCTGGTATGTGCCTTGTAGGCATAGTTATAGGCACTTTAGTGTTTTAGTGCCTTTTATGCCACACAGGACATTTAGTCCTATGTGACATCTAGGACACTTAGTCCTAGGGTCTATCTTATGTACCTTGTACTTTCATTTCTTCCCACTAGTTGACGTGACGGCCTTTCAGCCTCGACTCTTGTACTTGCTCCCACACTCACCATACCTACAATGTACAGACCATAGCCCATCCCCCCCCATATAAGGCAGCCCACAACTATTGGTAACCATCAAATCCATGACTTCAGCCATCTAAAACAGTTAGTGGCTGCAATAAACCAGCTTGGAAATCTGTTTTGCTGGCATGACAAGCTATGTTCTCATACACACTTATACACCTACACATACTTTTGTTTATACTGGGGTCTATACCTGATTCATTGCAATGAAGGAGGCAGGGCAGATTGGTGTAGGGGATAGAATTGGCAGAGGGAAGAGAGAGGAAGAGATTGAGTGAGAAGTGCGGAAAGGGGAAGAGGGAGAGGAAAAGAGAGAGAGGACGATGAGGGGAAGAGAGAGATAGAGAGAGATTGGAAGAGAATGTAGGCAACACGTGGGAGGAAGGAGAAGGGAGAAGATGGGATTAGATGTCACATCAAATGGTGAGTACAAAGGTTGGGGAGGTGGACTGATATAGTGTCCCTCCGCACTATCTCCTTTTTGCCCTCTCTACGTTTGAACATCCCCTAAAGGAATTAGCCTAACCCTCACTAACTTGGCCCAATCATGGCCTTCATTACATCCATCACTCGTCAAAAACAAATTTGTCCTCAAAATTGCAGGTGATGGTTAGGCACCAAGGCCCCTGCTGTAAAAAGGGCATACTTTATCATGCATGCCACTGCGATCAAAATGAAATGTGATATATTCTTTTGCCTTGGGTGCTCTGGCACCTCCAGGGCCATGTGGCTGGTAATCCATCCTGGCAAGATCATCATTCGTAATCACATGAGTTCGAGTTGTGCCCATGGGTTTTGTTTTGCACGATGCATTGTGTTTTGCTGTCCACTTTCGTCCACATGGGAAGCATTGCTTGCTTTTCCATATACCCTACATCTTAGCTTCAATGAGTTGTCTTTGCATTGCATCTCTAGATATTCTGTCCTTACAAAATGTGAAGAACGGAAATCGTCTTTATTATAGCTGCAGAGTTTGGACTCACTCCATGAGTTTCTCTAATCCCAATATCCCCTGGATCTAGAGGTCTCACATATGAGACAACATAGGGCTATGCTAGCATGTACATATTTTGTATTACTTTCAAGATGGCACAATCGCTGAAACATGGTGCATCTAGCCTCTGAACAGCCAAATAACCTGAGAGAGACAATTCAGGTCTGCTAGGAGTCATGTAGGGATGGTCCCATAAACTTTCCTTGTCACTGGATACACCAAAGTCCAACCCCCAGACAACAAAATAGTCACACACATTGTTTGAATCTATTTTGGTAGACCAAGGAGGGGGCATTGGATGAAACAACAAAATGCTAGATCCCATTTGACCTCCTTTTGCTTCGGGCTGAAAAGGGTTAGCTGTCCAGATATCTGAAGACTCTCTTCACTGCCTGCCAATGCTGTGAACTGGGCATGTGCATGAATTTGCTGAGCTGAGATACTGCATACTGTAAGTCAGGTCTGGTATGACATAAATAAATAAGGCATCCAACAACCTGCTGATAAAGAGTGATATCACATGGTGGGCTCCCATCATGAGCTGAGAATTTGAAGCCAGGGTCCACTGGAGTAGAGATTGGCTTGCAATCCTCGAACTGAAAACGATCAAGGAGCTGTCCAATATACTTGGACTGAGACATCATGATACCCCCCTCAACATGAGCAAACTAAATGCCCAAATAATAATGGAGCTGTCCCATAGCTGACATGTCAAAAATCTGCTGCAAATCAGCCTTGAAAGCTGCAATTTGCTGAGTATATGGGCCCGTGATGAGCATATCATCCACATATAAAATCAGCACTAAAAAAATCAGATCCACTCCCACGGACATAAAGAGTGGGTTCTGTGGGGCTATTCTGAAAACCAAGGGATAGTAAGTGTGCATGAATTTTGGCATACCATGCCCTGGGTGCCTGCTTCAAACCATAAAGGGCTTTTCTAAGCTGGCATACCTTATTTTCAGAATTAACAACCTCAAAGCCAGGAGGTTGGGTGACATATACTTCTTCCTGCAGATCCCCATGAAGAAAAGCAGTCTTGATGTCAAGTTGGTGCACTTGCCAATGATGATGGGCTGCAATGGCAATGACACATCGAATGGTGGTAATCCGGGATGTGGGAGCAAAGGTCTCCTCAAAGTCAATGCCTTGTTGTTGGGCATACCCTTTTGCAACAAGACGGGCTTTCTATCGATCTATGCTGCCATCAGATTTCCTTTTTAATTTGTAGACCCACCGGGTACCAATGGCATGCTTGCCGGGAGGAAGATCTACTAATTCCCATGTGTCATTTTTGGCAATGGATTGTAACTCAGCTCTCATTACATCCATCCACTCTGTGCTGTCAAAAGCATCTTTATGGCACAAGGGCTCTTCATTGCAAGCTGTAGCAAGGAGTGCAAATTCAAGAAAGTGACCATGCATCTGTCTATTCCCTGATCTTGTCCGGGCAGCAAAAGGCTGATCTTGTTTGCTGTCCCTCAATGTATCAAGAAGCCATCTGGGAACTTTCCTTTGCTGTCTATTGATAGCTCTTTCTTCAATGACTACGTCATGAATAGTGGGATCATTTTGGGCTGGAAGAGAAACCTGCAAATCAGCATGGGGTAGTGGCTGATTATTGCTTGGTGGAGGGCCTGCAGGAGGCTCATGTTGCTTGTCAAAGTCCTCTTCTAAGGATGACAGAGGTAACCAAGATTCAAAGGCATCAAACATGTCAACATCTGGCTTAGCTTTGCAGTCCACAAGAGGAGAAGCTGAATGTTCAGCAAAGATTACATCGCTACTGACAATAATCTTCCCAGTATTTGGTTGATATAACTGATACCCTCCGCTCTCCTGGCTGTAACCAATAGATATGCATTTGATTGCCTTATCATCAAGCTTATGTCTCAGCTGAGATGATACATAAACATATGCAAGAGACCCAAAAACTCTCATGTGTGAAAGTGAAGACTTCCTGCCTTTCCATGCTTCATAAGGTATAACAGTCTTCAATGCCCATGTAGGTGATCTATTCAGCACATAGTTGCCACACATCACTGCATCAAGCCAAAATTTATTGCGCAAAGACTTGGCCTTAAGCATGCATTTGGCCATCTCCATTGTGGACCTATTTTTCCTTTCAGAAATAGGATTCTGTTGAGGAGTGTAAGGAGTAGTACATGAGTGAATAATGCCCCGTGAAGAGAGAAATGCATCAAACTCCTTTGACATATACTCTCCCCCCCTATCCGTGTTGAGGGTGACAAGCTTGCATCCTGATTCATTCTCAACCATATTCAGCCACCTCTGAAAGCATAAGAAAACTTCAGATTTGGTTTTTAAAGGATATATCCAACAATATCTTGTGAAATCATCAATGAGAGTCATGAAATACTTATACCCCAAAATGGAATTTGTCCTCATTGGGCCACAGACATCACTATGTACTAGCTGCAATTTCCTTTGTGAGAGTTTTGGACAATTCTTTTGAAAAGGAAACCGATGCATCTTACCCAAAAGACAACCCTCACACACATGTTTGGAAACTGTGTGAGTTTGAGATACATCATTCGCCATCTGCTGTGAATGTAGCTTTGCAAGAGCTCTATAATTGAGATGACCCATTCTCTCATGCCAAAGATGAGTTTCAACAAGCTGTGAATCTGAAATTGCAAATGCTTCAATAGAAAGTGCAGCTGAGTGATGATCAAGGTGATAAAGCCTCTTTTGCAAAGTGCCAGTGAGAACTATGGCATTGTCATCACGAAGATCATAAACTAGGCATCTGTAGCCATCAAAATATACTCTAAAACCTGAAGTGGCAATTGCTGAAATTGAAATCAAGTTAACTTCAATTACAGGCACAAAAAGAACATTTGTCAGAGTGACAGGATGGCTTGAAATGGATGTGAGCAGCACATCTCCAATTCCTTTTACAGCATATGAAACATTATTAGCACATGTGACATGCTTGGAAGCACAACTATCAAAGTACCAGGACTGAGCATCATTAGCTGTAAAGAATGCATCAGCTTTGGAGGGATCAAATGAGCAATGGACAGCCCATGCCGAATCATCTTGAAGAGCATGTGCATGTGAAGCATCTTCTGGCTCATGGGATTCAATAGCATGAGAGGCATTAACTGTCAATCCTGCTTTCTTTTTCTCCGAAGCAATGCGCTTCCTGCATTCTGAAATGTCATGTCTAGGCTTGCGACAATAGTTGCATCTTTTCTTCTTTGACTTATCTGCTGTATTTTTAGATGCATTGGAGGAATTGCAGCTGCTATGCGCAGATTTTGGCTTGCCCATAGGCTTGGAAGCCTTGCCTCTTCCTGTGTGCTGTGAAGCAAATGCATGATCAGGAATAATGGCTTGTCTATTAGCTCTACTTTGCTCTTCCTGCAAAAGCAAAGTAACTAGCTGATCAAAAGAATAGTGGTCTGGATTACCCATGGCCACTAATTGAAGGGTTGTAGCAAACCCTTGATATGTATCTAGCAGTCCATTCAATGTGGTACTGACAAGCTGTGAATTTGGCACCACCTCATCAATGTTGGCAAGTTGTTCCATGAGGTCCTTGACCTTTGTCAGGTATGCATCCATGGAGTCACCTTCATTCATGCTGACATTGCGAATCTGATAGAGAGAAGCCAATTTATCCCAAGCATCCTTTGCTGTCCTGCAAGACCGCATGTGTGGAATAATGATTCTCTTGCATGATAAAGCAATACATGAATGTGCATTTGCATCTCTTGCATCCCATCTTGTCTGTTCCTGAGTTGGAAGAGTAGTAGCAGGAGTGCTAGAAGATGAGGCATCAGGAGTAGTACCCCCTGCGGAGGGACCAACAGTAGAGGCAACCACTGTAGCATTAGCTGGCCTCAGATCAACCCCGGAAACAATATTCCGCAAATGCTTTGCAACAAGAATATGTTTCATGAGATAAGACCACATCGGATAGTTGGGGCCATCCAACTTATCATCTTCACGAAGAATGCCAAATAGATCTTGATTGTTCCCAGCCATAGCAAATGTGATACCCTGAAAAAGACCTGAAAACCCAAAAAGCCTCAAGGCTATCACTGCAAAAAGCTGGCTGTCCAAAAATGACAGCAAATATCTGCAAATTTTCGATCCAAATCAAAGGGCAAATGCAGATGTGACCCAAATGTGACTGTGCCAGGTAATGTTCACTGCAAAAACAGAAAATCTGGCAAAAGCCCCAAATTTATTGAGGGCAAAGAGGCCAAAAAGAGGGCAAATGCAGAAAAGCCCCAAATTTTGCTGAAATTTTTGCAAATGTGACCCAATGTATGCGAATCTGACTCGATGTCCTGCAGAAAAGACTCAATGTCTGAAAATCTGACTCAATGTCCTGCAAATGTGACTCAATGTTCTCGAATCTGTCCCAATGTATTGCAATCAAAAGCGAAATTGCAGACCAAATCCCAAAAATAGCCTCAAGGCTTGCAACTGCAAAATTAGGACTTGCTGTCTACAAAATAACTGCAAAAGTGCACCTGTCCCAAAGTATGGACCTCAAAATGTAGGCTTTCCAATCTATTGAAATGTCTTGAAATGATTTCAAACAGTAGAAGGAAGATAAGGATAACAAAAATCCTCAAAAGCCCCAGATTTTGATAATGTACTGTAAAGTACACGCTGTACGGATTGCAGGTATAACGTGCTGAGCAAGTGTACGGAACAAGTGCGCGCAGTGTACGGATGCAAGTACATGACTGTACGTATACATATACACTGTACGGATGCAAGTACTATGATGTACGGATGTACGGTGATGTAGATTCGAAGCTGTACGGTAGCGCAAGTTCTACGTAAGTACGACGGCACAAGTACAACGCAAGTACGATTGTACATTGATTGTACGAAACGCACGACGAAGGTACGGAGACATACGTAGTGCAGTATGAAAACAGGTACGGAGCTGTACGACGTAAGTACAACGCAAGCATGGCTGTACGGAGAGCTGAGTACGGTTGTCCGTACCGTACAACTGTACGGATGAAGGAGACGAATCTCTAATACCACTGTAGGATCGTTGAATGAAAAGAGAGTGCAAGGTACAAAGAGTCGAAGAGTCACAGCCGTCACGTCAATCTTGAGAGTACATAGTACTTGTACCTAGACCTAGGACTAAGTGTCCTAGGTGTCACATAGGACTAAGTGTCCTATGTGGCATAAAAGGCACACAATAAACTAAGTGCCTATACCAATGCCTACAAGGCACATACCAGGGCCTATAGGGCATCACTAGAACTAGGAGAAGATGGCCTACATTCTCGTGCAATCATTCTATTCCAACTGGCTCCTTCAAGCTCAGCTAGATCTTTTGCAAAGCTGCCTCTGCTCTACCTCTCCAGACAAGGGACAATCCCAAGATTGATATCATTATAGGGTTTCCAATCAGCTGATAAATGAGGTTCCATATATTCTCCTTGTGAATGGACTGAAATAGTGGCATGCACATAAGGCTGTGTACGCATTACCCCTTGAAAAGAATTGTATTAAAAATTTCAGATCCATAGCCACAATGCTCAAATCTGGAAGTACAATGGCTTCATTTCCGTCCAGGCGTGAAAGCATGTCTATTGAGCAGCCATTCATTTCAACATCATGATTCCCTTCTATCATTACATTTTGCATCTGGCAATGAAGGAACTGGCAAACATATGGGTGAGCTCCCTGTGATATCAACACCCATGGACCTTCGTTGTTGGTAAGCTGTAATAACTGCATGCAGCATAAAGAAGCATAATGCCCTGATGACAAATACGCCAAAATTTGTGGCCCAAAAACATCAACATCACACTGCATTAGGACAGCAATCATAACAGCTGTATCTCGGGGCTTGTCTTGCTGGCTTATGTCTGCAACTTGCTGGACAAAGAACCATTTTACATAATTCTGAATTTCTAGCTCATAGACGTGGTATGTGCAAGTTACTCGTAGGCAACTACGATGAACTATAAGTAATAGTCCTGACATCACCCTCATGGGTCTGTTCAGCCTCATCATGTGCACACGGATTTTCTTTGCGAGTGCCAATACATGGATTGTTCTCCTAACGGCTGCTAAGTGTAGCAAGCAAAACTCCCAACTATACTCAACCTAGTAAGCAGCAGTGAAAGGCATCAGTTATGTTGAAGTTGTGGCCATATTCCCCACTATCATGCTCCTGAATGTGTTGTGACACAGCTTTCAGTAGTAAAACTGTCTTTGCATATCTTTTTCATGCTGCACAAGCTGCTCCTTGTCACTGTGGGTAAGTTTACTTTGGCATCCCTTGCTATCATCTGTGTGGTTTTCTATATTTTCGTTCTTTATAGAGACCATACAATGCTGGATGCTCACCTCCTCCAAGTTTGCATACCTAGAAGGATCGAGTGTAAGTGCATCCACATCCTTATCTTGCTGGTCAACATCTGCATCGTGATCAATATCACAGATTTGCTCATCATTGCTTGGCACCTCATCTATCTTTTCACCCATCAGGCCTGCTTCATTGTCACGATTATGTATGCTGCTCTGAATATAGGCTTCCATTAGTGTGCTGAACTGCTAGGGCATCTTCTGGAGCAATGTATCGATCGTGCAAACTGATATAACAGCCCCCTTGCTGTCCATATTTGTTTCCATCATGTGGGCTGCTACTTTTATTTGAGCAGCTATCCCAACATAACCCTTTTGTAATTGCAACTGTAGTAGCCTGGAAACAACCAGATTTTTGTCCTGCATATTGACGCATCTTCCACGGCTTTGAAGCATGATTTAGCTGCGTACTAGGGAGAGGCATAGCATGGCTCGGCTGCATAGCTCCTCTAGGCATCATAGCTCCAAAAGAATCTTTGGGTGGATCAATATCCTTCCCATCCCCATCGTTTTGGTGCATAGGAGGAAGCATGGGCTGCTTTCCCCTCGATTGCATTGCAATGTGCTCACAAATTTGTTTGCCGATTTGCTGGCCCATTTGCTTCTCTGCCTCGGCTTGGGTCGTGCCTTGAAGCATCACCGATGAAGCATCCATAAATTTAGCCCTTGTGCCATCAAGCATGTGCATTGCAAAGCTAGGAGATATACCCTTGGGTGCTCCCGAAATGACAGCTTTTGGTTCTTGCTGTTCATAGCCATTTAAGATGCTATTTTCATGACAACACTTCTCCCCACAACATCCTTTAGTATTTGCAGTTGGAGTCACTTGACAATGACCATAGTTTTGTCCTGCATCCAAAGGCATCATCCATGGCTCCAAAGCATCGTTTGGCTGCATGTCAGGGAGTGGCATAACATGGCTGGACTGCATTATAAGCATTGGCCTGACTACATTCTCCCCAGATGTTGGGTGTCTATTGTTATAAGCTTGCATAGTCGTTGGCATCACTCCTCTCAGCATCATAGCTCCAACAACTGGTTGCCCTATGGCATTTGTATCTCGACATTTAGCATAGGACATCGCTGTCAAATCTAACAGCTGAATATGTAAGGTACAACCACCATCATATATATCCCGACCATGCAAGGTGTTTCGTGCTTGCAGTGCACTAGCTTGTGAGGCAAAATGCATTGCATAGCAATCTTCTCAAAAAGCCCAAAAGGCGAAAATACCTGATGCAACACATCCAATGTAATGGGGTACAACATATTGTGGATGGTAATCAAAAGGATTCCATTCAACTGTGAAACATCCTCACGTTGAAGGTGCCCTAAGCCTTTTGCAAGTTGCTCAAAGCCCTGCATAAGCTGCATAGAGCTAGAGGCATGTTGCCCTATGCTCCCTCTATAGGCACTTGACTGTCCCATGGTGTGTAATAAACCTTTGCTATTGTCGCACTTCGTCAAATGCATGCAGGTGTGCTAGATTGTTGTCAATAAATACCTATCTCACAACTTGAAATGTGATGGAGAGGGTCGGAAGAAAGGGCGATGAAGAGGCTTCGAAATGGCGCTCAAATGAGCCTAAACAAGGATGTGGAAGGCTCTCAAAAGAGCTGAGAAAATTTCAATCTTTTTTTTTTTTGGAGGGATCCCTATGTCACCTAGGACCGTTAGGACAGCAATAACCTAAGACCCTTATGACAATTACGACACTGACTTAATATAACCCAACCTAACCTACTAATTGAACCCTAGTTAGGTTAACCTAAACTCAACCTACCCTAGGTTCTAATTTAACTAGACCCCAGTTCAATTAACCAACTAACCTAACTAAGCCTATCTAACCAAACCTAATCCCAACTAACCTGCAGTCAGCTTAACCCGGTAAGTAATTAGTAAGGTTTTGCAGGAGGCGACGGGCAAGGCGACAGAAATGCATGGGGAGGCGGCACGCAAGCGTGTGTGGTGGCTCAGGGCATCGCGGGCAACAAAGGGTCAACAAGCAGCCATCATGAGCGTCGCGGGTGCAAAACTTGCCACCTCACGCTGGGGAGGGGCAGAGATTTGGCGACACAGGCGCATCTGCGCACGGTGGAGCAGCGCTAAGCAACAAGAGGCGTGGCTGTGGCTATGGCCTCGGTCCTTGGAGAGGCTCGGTTCCGTTGGCAAGCGTGTGCCTAGCAGCTCATTCGCAATCAAGAGGCACAAGGTCTTCACAAGCATTAGCGACTCTGCCCGAATTAGCAAATGGCTCTCAAGAATACTCCCCCTGGCTTCCAACGTGACTGATGCTAACGCAATGGACGAGCGTGACGAGCAGAAATCTACAAGCTGGATGATGTCTGTGAAGGGTGCATATTGCGAAAAAATGCACAAAATGCCTTTCCTAGAGTTTGGTCTGTTAGTCTATGACTGAATTTGATAGACAGCTGCATACACAACTCAGGATGTGTTTAAAGAGTTCCTTTCATTGGCAGTCAAAGCATTTCAAAGTAGCCAATAGAAGATCAGAACATTCTTCCTGCACATGCTGATGCACAGCAACCTTTGGATGCTCCAGATCAGGTCCAAGATCAGCCTATCACACAAGGATAAGCAGGAGGTTGGCATAGACGAGAGGGCTGCTTCACAAAAAGATAAAACAGTCCCCTAAGATGGCTGTTACAGACTCTACAGGACTGCAAACTTTCAGCCCCTCTCTCCATTAGAACAAGAGTTGTAACATGCAGAAGATTCTAACTGTAGTTAAACAACCCTAGACTAACTACAATTAAAGATTAGATAGCACTAAGAGAGAGAGAGAGAGAGAGAGAGAGAGAGTCTAGAGATCTGGCACAAGACATGCAAATTGGGTGCAATTACTAATATGTATGCAAATGTCTGTATACAATAATGAGCACCTTTAGATGATGGGCTATGACTCCTTCCACAAGGCTACTGTGGACGAAATGCTGATGTAGAGGCTATAAGAAATTCTAACAGAGATGCTGAGGATTCTACTGCCAACAACGAGCCTAATGCAGAGCAAATGATGAGGCTTATAAGGGCTTACCTAAAGACCTCGAATGCTACTCCTATCTGCTGCTCCTGATGTAGGCGAAGCTGATATGTTGTAGACTGTGGGTGTATGCACAATGATCCGCAAGGACTGAATGCTAACCTGGATGCTTGGCTGGAAACTGAAGCTGAAAGGCAGAACTGCAGGTAAGAACACCTGAACTTAATGCTAAAATCAATGGCTGTTACCTCCTTTCATAGACTTTTAGGACAGACTGGCCGACCCTGGTCGGATGGTCAACGCCAACCTTGACCCTAGCCAGCGACAGTTGACCACATTGATCAAAGTCGCGTTGACCAAAAAGTCAAGGCGTTGCTGTTTTACTTGAAAAGTCAACTCTGCGTGCTTTCGAGCTGTGTTGTCTTCCGCTGGCGGTGTGTCCTTTGGCACCTTTTGCAGCCATAAATCCTTGCCAAAAAGGTCCTAGAATATGCTATGAATTGGTGATTGTGCAGCCACGTGTCACTACCGCGTATGCCCTGCAGTGGTGCTTGTGACAAGGGCTAGTTTAAGAGCGACAGAGCATTTAATACCAAGAGGCAAATTGCCCTTGCCCCCTTTTTGGACCAATGAGGACCAAGGGGCATTTAGCCCAACTTCATTCTCCAAGGTATTGACCACTTAGGCAGGGTTAAAAATTCACACCCTCATGACACAAACAAATGAATGCATTGTGTTCAAACAATCAAAATACATTCAAGAATGTAAAAAAGGGTCTACAAGCCTATTTCAACTCCCATGGAGCCAAGGTTGAGGCTGTCCATGCATGATGAAGGTGAAACTTTTGATGCTTGTATATAGCCAAGCTGTTGGATGCTTTATTATCTCTACAATACCTGTTCAAATATTCAGTTCAGTGAATCCCAAGTTAGCAAGTATATGCACAGCCCGAAGCACAGCATTGGTGTGTTTGTAAAGCGTGTTTTCAGATATTTGCAAGGCACTCAATCTCTTGGTCTGTTCTATGCGAGGGGGGGTGTGACTCTGACTTGCATGCTTGCATTGAAATTTGATTCGAATTGGGCTAGGGGTTATGATGTGAGACATTCCACCAGTGGAAATTGTTTCTTTATTGGCAGTTCATGCATTTCTTGGTTGAGCAAGAAACATAGGTGCCATTCATTCCTTGGTATGTGCCTTGTAGGCCTAGTTATAGGCAGTTAGGACACTTGGTACAGTTAGTACATGTACCAATTAGGACACTTAGTCCAACTAGGACACCTTGTCCTAGGTTTCATCATATAGGGTGTACTTTGTGCTCTTTTGGCTATTGCAACAATTCATTACAGCAGCTCGTTTTTGCCTCCATTGCTTGCCCTGGCCTACAGTGGTATAAGAGTAGGTCAGGGATTCTCCCCTCAGCCATTTTCAGCCACCCCGTGCTGTTGGCGGCATGTTCCCTTTGCTGGTCGGCACACTCCTTTGCTGGTCAGGACATTTCCCAAGGCATTGCCTGCCAGCTGTGGCCACTCGAGGCTGTTCCAAGCATTTTCATCACCGGAAATCACCTTTTTGGGGTTCCTCCAGTATAAGCAACTCTTGTGTGTGCATCCGTTGCTGGTTTTTGCCCTCCTATAGCATTTCGGAGCTGTTTCAAGGTCTGCTGCAGCCGCCATTCCACACAGGTGAAATTCGCCATCATTTGGAGCACCTGTAGGGGCCGACATAGAGCTTGGAGGCCTTCTGCTGCATTTCTGAGTGCCTACAGCCACCGACTTTAGGGTTTGGAGCCTGCTTGCTGCTGTCTGGAGACCTTTCTTGAAGCCCTATTGCCCTCATTTTCTGTTCCTACACCTAGGGCTGCGGGCTTATCACCTCTGGCTGCTGCTGCACTCATTTCCAGGTTTTCTCCTGCTCATGGGAGCACATACTCTTGCTGTAATGTCATATTCCAGCCTCTCTTAGCTCCCTCATTGCCATTTGCTGTCCTTTTCACCTCTCCTACAAGGCTAATCATCTGTGCTCGCTTAGCCTTTGCTTGCTGCATTTTTTATCAACATCACTTGGTAAGCTTCTATTGCATTGATTCCTTTCATTCCAGCAAAACGCTTCACTAGTAAGCTTCTAGTGGAAGGCCTCGTGTTGCCTTTTGGGAATCTTTTTGCAGCAGGTACACCTTATGACAGCCACACATTTGCGTGAGAAGCTTTGAAATTTGAGCAGTAATTTGCCTTTCGGATTTGGGAGATTGCCCTCCTCTCCTTTGCATTGTTAGTTGGTGCCTTTGCCTTGCATTTTTGCACTATGGCTGGCAATAAGGATGATTTGTTTGGGATGCTTGGAGCTGAGGACAAGCTTGATGGCACAAATTACCCCATGTAGGCTTATACGATGGGGCATGTTTTGGTTGCCAAGAATCTTTGGAATATTGCCATTATGCCATAAGGATGCCTTTGAAAATGAATGTTGGTTGCAGGCTATGCAAGTGAATTGGACTCCATTCATCAGAATAACACTTGGGAGTTGTGTGACTTGTCTCCTAGCAAGAATGCCATTGGGACTAAGTGGGTATACAAGATTAAACGAAAAGTTGATGGTTCAATGGACCGTTACAAAGCCCGTCTTGTCGCTAAGTGCTATGCATAGCAGCAAGGCATTGACTTTGAGGAAAATTTTTCCCCCACTTCCAGGAGCACTACTATCATGATTGTTATTGCCTTTGCTGCCCATTTTCATTGGGAGGTACATCACCTTGATATTAAGATAGCTTTTCTTCATGGGCACTTGCAAGAGAAAGTATATGTTACCCAACCTCCAAGCTTTGAGGTTGAAGGTTCTGAAGGAAAGTATGCCGGTTAAAGAAAGCCCTCTATGGATTGAAACAGGCACCCCAGGCTTGGTAGTCCAAGATCCATCGTTTGCTTAGTCTTGGATTTCAGAACAGCCCTACTAAGGCTACCCTTTACATCCGTAAGAGTGGGACAGATTTGCTGACTTTAGTACTCTATGTGGATGACATGCTTGTGACTGGGACACATATGCTGAGCAAATTGCAGCTTTTAAGCTTGACTTGCAAAAGTCATTTGCTATGTCTGATCTTGGTCTTTTGCATTATTATATGGGCATTCAATTTGCTAGCAGCGAGGGGGGTATTTTGATGTCACAATCCAAGTATGTTGGACAGCTTTTGCAGCGTTTTCAGTTTGAGGATTGCAAGCCAGTATCCACACCATTAGAGCCTAGTTTTCACTTCTCATCTGAGGATGGCAATCTATTAGGAGGCAGTTGGTTGTTTGATTTATTTATGCCATACCAGACCTGATCTTCAATATGTTGTCTCACAATTGAGCAGATATATGCATAGCCCCTCTACACACCATTGGCCGACCGTGAAGCGTGTCTTCACGTACCTCAAAGGCACTCAGCATTTGGGCCTTCTCTCTTCACTTGTCATGCATGGGTTTCACTGATAGTGATTGGGCTGGCTATTCTGACACCCATGTGTCACATAGTCGCAATTGTTTCATACTTGGTACTTCATGTATCTCTTGGTTCAGCAAGAAGTAGACTACAGTTGCTACTTCTAGCTATGAGGGCTGAGTACAAAGCAGCTTTTACAGCTACAGTGGAGTATGTTTGGCTCCGGAAGTTACTTGCAGATCTTCATGCATGTCAGACTGCTCCTACCGTCATCTTTACTGATAGTCAAAGTGCTTTGGCTGTTGCATGAAATCCAGTGTTCCATGCCTGCGCAAAGCATATTGAGGTTTACTATCACTATGTCAGAGAGAGATTATTAGCAGGTGATATTCAGTTGTCTTATGTTCCCACTGAGGACAACTTGGCAGATCTTTTGACGAAGACTCCTCCTCAACCTCACCGGTAAGCTTTGAGCTTAGTACCTTTGCGACTTGATTGCACTGTACAATCATAGGTTTTAAACTCACCCTAGACTAGCCTTAGGATTTTAGGTTTTTATCATGTTAATAGCCCTCTTGTATCTGGTTCTTGCATCTTCAATTCAGTTCAACTCCACGTTTTGTAGCATTCCACATCAACCAAACCTCTGAACAATGATGCACAAAAGGAGCTTTTATGAGATGCTACCCCAAGGTGAGTTGAATCACAAGAATCTACGAGTGTTACTCTTCTCCTCCAAGCTGAACTCTCTGGATCAAAGGTTAGTATCCTACACAACTCCTACAAGCAACGAGGAATTAGAGGAAGAGAGGTATGCAACCCCTTATAGTGGGGCTGAAACCCACCCTAGGGGGTGAATCCTCACTAGATCCCTTAAGAGGCTGAGGCTACCACGTTGGTATGCTGCGGGGAGGCCTTACTGCTATTCTGAGGGCTTAAGTGCCCAACTGTGGGATGAAGAATGAGGACCAAAGACTTCCCTTTTATAGACTCTTAGGTCAGCTTGGCCGACCTTGTCAACATCGACCATTGACCACGTGAATTTTGACCAAAAAGTCAACTTTGTGTTTTTTGACCTACAATGATGTGGCGTTGAGTGACTGTTGACTATGTGCTGAGCACTAATTGCACAAGGCTACCTGCATGGCAATTGATGACACGACCCCGTAGGATCTAACCCTATCACTGACCTAGAATCTCGTCCTCAATCCAACCAGAATCATAGCGCAGGTGCCTCGATCCTCCCGACCATCCCCCAAGCAGGATTCTGGTTGGATTGAGGACGAGATTCTAGGTCAGTGATAGGGTTAGATCCTGCGGGGACGTGTCAGTTGACCTGCCTGTGTTAGCATCAACTAGCATGGCCACGGGCTTGTGGATGCCTATGACATCCCCTTTTTGTGGGCAGAGATGGAAGTGTCTGCAGGGTTCTGTGGTGGGGGTGGTGGTGTTGGTTGAGGCACTGAACCCTACCCCCTGTGTTGGACTACTCATTGGTGCTTATTTTTTCCTTACCGGATCTTGTCTAGACCATTTAAAAATATAGCTGCCCCTAGACTGACTCTCCCTATCTCAGCAAAGAAAACTAAAGCTCTGATACCACTGTAACCGAAGATAGACCATCCTCACTCTCTCTCCTGCTCAATACTAACTGCAACTATAGGATGATGCACTCAATACACAAAGTGATGCTATGGATGTGAGTGAGAGAATCAGAGGGAGAGAATGTAGTGGACCTCCGAAGAGGAAATAGATACAAATGAATAATGAATGCCCAAAGGGCTAAATACAACTATATGAAGGGGCTGAAACCCTCACTGCAAAACTGGAAAGACTAGACTACCTAGAGGAGGTGAATCCTCACTAGATCCCTGAAGAGGCTGAGGC
The DNA here is from genome assembly GCF_047967505.1 of Dipteris shenzhenensis. Classification (NCBI taxonomy): domain Eukaryota; kingdom Viridiplantae; phylum Streptophyta; class Polypodiopsida; order Gleicheniales; family Dipteridaceae; genus Dipteris; species Dipteris shenzhenensis. Next base: position 8,363,534 of record NC_141604.1, read on the forward strand.
TACCCTGCTGGTCTACAGCTGGGAGGCCTTGCTGCTGCTATTCTGAGGACTGAATTGCCCAACTGTGGGATGAAGAATGAGGGCCAAAGGCTGCCCTTTTATAGGCTGTTAGGTCAGCCGGGCCAACTGGTCAAGGTCGGCCAAAAGTCAACATTGACCAAAAAGTCCACGCATTGACTTTTGACTAGAAAGTTACCTCTCTGTTTTTTTAACCTGTGATGACGTGTCGTTGACTGTCTGTTGACTGTGTGCTGATTGCTGACTGCGCAAGGCTGCCTGCATGGCTGTACGGATGCTTGCATGGCAGCTGACTTGCCTGCGTTGGCACCGGCTAGCATGGCCTTGGGCTTGTGGATGCCCGTGGCACTTGCATACAAAATTAAAAAAGTGAACATCAACATCAACTTCTAACAACTACCTGCTTGTCTCTCTGCATGATCTGCTGACCCATCATGATGCAATTTAAGAGCTGCTTGCATGTCATTAGTGGAAAGTGCCCGAAATCTCCTGCAAGCGGAACAGGACAGCATATGTCAGCTCAGCACCCTAGCATAAATCCCAAATTTACCAAAACACCAAACACTGCAGATAGGGGTTAACATGAAATACCCAAGCCTCTATAAGCAGGTGCAGAGTCTCATTTGATCCAAAGAAAAAGTATGTTTATCTTTTCACTGGCTAAGTTAAGCCAGAGATTGGTTAACAAGTGTGCATCAAACAATAAATACGCACTTGCGTTGGAGCAGGAAATGTACAAAAATGGCCTCCTCGCTTGCTGTAAAAATTGCCTCACATGTCGGCAGTGGCTTTCTGTATAAAACAGAGAAACAAAGCAATAAAATCTGCAGCTGCGGACATTACTCTCAAGCGTAATTTAGGAAATTCAGAGCAACAAAGCAACAAACAATAGTAATTACACCCGAAACACTTCTCAAACGTTTGTGCCAGCAAAAGTAGGACTTGTCAGAAGATGAAATGCTGTGAAGAGGCATCTTGTGATCTCTCAAAGCAGGCTCACTTTATTTCTCCTGGAAAGGGTAAAATGGTCATTGCCCAGTATTACTCCTCAAAATACTGTGCAAATGCCCTGGCATCTCAGAGGGGGAATGCGCATGCCCTGGAGGCTACTTTTGATTTCTATCACGCAAATCAGATCTGGATGACGAAGACAACTTGTCTACCATTGCTGTACCAGGTAGGTTAGAGTTCCAGATTAATCAGAAACTGCACAGACAAAAGAAAACGGACTCCCGAGGACATATTAAATGACAAAGGCACATCGAATCAACTGCACCCCTAACAATTTCATGCAACCACCACCATGATAGATAGACAGATTTTTCCACTTTGGCATGCTCATAACCAGTAATCAACAGGAAGCTACCAACAAGAAGCAGATTTACCACGGAGATTTTGCACAGCAATACTAATCCAGAGAGACATATAATTCCAACATTAGCACTAAACATAAAAGTAAAAACATATGCTGTTCTCAATTAACAGATCCTTTTAAATCATCAGCACTTCAAAGGTGAAGATCTAAGTTAGGAGAGATATCTTGTTGCGGATAGAAAGCAATCACATAAATCCTTGAGTGTAACTTGGACAAGAAGTCTGGTAGAGAGTTCAACTGTAGTTTTGATTGATCATTGTGTATAATGACTTATTGATACAGACAAATAGTAAGCTCATGTACTTGTCAAAAGCTGAATTTACATGCATTTGCATGCCATGTTTTATGAAGTAAGGATATCACACTTCTCCACTATATAAGAAAAAACTTTTTCACAAGATTTGAATCTAAAGCTTCAAATAGATTGGGAAAAAGATTTGAGATGAGATACCATGGTCTGTTCAAATGAGACTTGAGGAAATAGAAGCCAGAAAGGGTAGAAAACAGCCGTCTTTCATTGGTAATCTCGCACAATCGGATATGGACAATATGGACAAGACTGTGAGCAAAACACACAAGACAAGACAAGACTAAACCTATGTAGTCACAAATTTGGGTTTCCACAACTCTAAATGTTGTGGCAGTAAGACATGGCTGCCAAAAAAATTTATTGGCCCATTGTACCTTAAGCTGCCCTGGCTAAGCTTAGCTGATGGCAGAATTTAAAAACAACCACCGGTTGATCCAAAAATGGCATTAACAGTATGGAAAGGCAGGCGTTAGCTTCTAACACTCTCTCTTAACTCTCAATTATATGTCCTACTGCTCCAACATGTTTTTGCACAATTCAACTCTCCTAGCACCCAAATTCCAATGGCTTTGTAAAAATATCCATCACTTGAGATCCAAATTGCAAAAAATGAGATACACCTCCTGTGATACACCGTAACTGCATATCTATGTGCTTTGTTCTAGGATGAAACATATAATTTTTAGCCAATCATGTACAGCTTCTAATGTTTAAAAATACAGCTGTCTTTCCCTATCCCAGTTTCTCACAATAAAAGCCTTAACCAAACTTGGCTTCACAATTGCCATGCTTGCTACTTTTTACTCTTCTTCAACGGAGGATAATCCCAACTACCTCACTGTACCTAATCCACACATATACCTGGTAGTTTGTCTATTTTCATCCACTCCTATTTTGCATCATTAAAGCCATGAACATTTATGTCTTCACCTCTTGTATAAACCATATCCAAACTGCTCTCCATTTAAATGCCTCAATAATTTCTTCACTAATCTCCAATGTAACTTGTTTGGCTGCTGCCTTAATTGACTTACTTTATGCTATGTCACACCTAGTAGCTAAGTAGATAAGCTGCCTACATTATGTGGCATCCACTGAATTTGAGTTGCCATTAGCTGTCAGCTTATCACTGTCATGCATGAGACTCTTTATCACTGTCAATTCTCCATGTCAAACCTCTGTAAAATTATCTTTTGATGTCACATGCGAACATGTTCCTGTCATGAAGCTGCCATATTTCAATGCCCAAACAATAATGCATCGACCCAAGAGATGCTCAAACCTTTGAAGAAAATCTTGTCGAACCTGGCATAACATGCCCTTGGTACCCTGTTTCAAGCCATATAGATCAAGTTTCACCTCGCACATGAATTGGTCTTGCTATCCTTGAACATTTCTCTAGTCCACTCCCATATTGTCCTGTTTTTCCTTTCAGCCATTCAATTTTGCTGAGGGATGTTAGGCTGCTTTGTATCGCTTCTTGATCCCACACTTTATAAAGTCATTGGAAACTCGGACATAATACGCTACTGCAATTTCTGAACTGTTTCAGCATACAAGCCTCAAGGTTGGACCAACCTGTAATTTTCACACTTACAAAGATTATTGCATTTTCCTGCCATTTTTCAGCAAAACCTGCTCAATCTGCAGTCCATGTGCTGAATACACAATCTGAGACCGTATATGCAAACTCAACTTTTCCAGGTTGCACAATCAAGAGAGAGAAAATTGTTTGCCAAATGTGCCAAAAATTTTATAAAAACACTTCCAATCTGTCTTTCATGCATGAAAACCCCACGCATATTCTCGCTCTTGCTTACTTCCACATGTCTCCTAGAAGAAATGGCCCAAACATAGGTGAAATTTGATTTTGTTGCTTGTAGATTTCACATATCTAAAACCCACTTCCTGCATGCTGCCCCTTCTGCTTCATCAATCTGGAATTGAACTCAGCTCTATAACTATGCAAAAAAGTCCTAAGGAAATGAAGAACATAGACAGAAGTCTGCAAAAACCAGCTTGACTGTCGTAGACTGAAATTGCAAAACTTTGTTTGCAGATGTTGGAGTTGTACTCCCTCTACGGTTGCTCCATTGCAGATCAAAAACGAGATTGATTTACTACAAAACTCCTCAGCTCGAGCTTCGGCTTCCCTCTCGTGAGCTCTGATACCATATTTAGAAGAAAGTATAACAGGACGGAAGGATAAAAGGGTCGAAACAGCCAGCTTTCACTATTTAGTTCTCAGAATCAGAGAGGGACAGCATGTATATGGATGTGTCTTTATTCCACACACACACACACACACCTGGCCGCACAGGTTTATGTCACAGTTATAAGGATAGATTTTCTCAATGACAGGCTAGCATAGCAAACAACAAGAGAGATATTTTGACAATGTCAATGGTCATTTCTATAGACCATGCAGAGGTCTTTATTTTAGAGCATGTGAGGGCAGCTCGCTCCTAACTAATGTGCTCCCAAAGTTTAACACAAAACAAATTAAATAGATTTGCCAATATCACATCTAATCAGGTCCCTCACATTTTTTCTCTACTATAAGTCATGAGATTGTTTGTAAACAACTACAGAGACATCTTGAGCTGATTTGATACCTGAGCTGCAGTAGGTGCATAGCAAACAGGATGATAAATATTTAGACAATGTCAATGGTCATTAATATAGACTATGGAGAGGTCCTTTTTCTCGAGCCTGTGAGGATAGCTCACTTCTAGCTGACATGATCCCAAAGTTTTAACACAGAATGAATTAAGTAGGTTTACCAATACCAATACATTCACTCAAATCATATCAGCCATTTTTCTCTGTAGAAGTCATGAGGTTGTATTGTAAACAACTCAAGAGACATCTTGAGTTGATTTGATACCTGAGCTGTGGTTCATTGGATGCAAATGATTTGCACTTCACAAATACGTCTCCAAACCGCATGTACCCTACACTCCTTAAGCCTCTGCAATCACATGGTAAATAGTACAAAATGTACAAAATGTTAGAAGCAAGGAAATCCTAGTTGATCAAATTGAGAAACATTTTTATTTGACTATGACCACCTTTCCATTCGATTACGCAATGCTTGACACAACGCAGTTGAAATCTCGCCATAATCTTTAGAAAAGCACCAGAATCCACTTCCAACAACTGCCACCAAAAGAACCAACTTGAGTCAATCACTCTCTCTCTCTCTCTCTCTCTCTCCTTCCTCTGATCGAAACAGTCAGAGGTAGAGTGCGTGCCCCAGGCTCCCTCAACACCTAGGCAAGTGACCACAATGCAACCATCTACACTGTTTAAAATTTTCTATTGTACTAAGCCTGAACGTCCATCAAAGGCTATTTACTCAATGTGTCTTCTTGACCCTAGTTGTCAACATCTCTCCCCCCCCCCCCCCAAACAAAAAGCAGCATTTTGTTATCATTAAACAGCTAGCAAGGGCATATGATAAACCAATTAACTAATGTGCTATCAGATATATTTTATTAGAAGTTTGATTCTCAAACCCGGATGCTTACCTTTGAAACAAGAATAGCATACTGCCTTGTGATTGTTAAGTATAATGCTCACCTTTGAGACCAGAAATAGCTGGCTGCACTGTGGCGCTGATACTCTCATTGTGCCCAGGGATAAATACCCAAAGCTTGACTTTTACATCTGTTGAATGAGCAGATCATCATTGATCAGAAAAGGTACAATTTTCCAGCATGAACTACTAAAAAGAAACAGACTTAAACTATACTCAAAAATAATGCAAAAAAGTTTCCTAAGTTTCACATCAATTCCGTTTTTCCCTAAGTTATTCACAAGGGGGAAACACACCTTCAAGAGACCCTGAAGAGTCACACGTCCAAGAAGAAAGGTGACCTTCATTCTGGAGTTTTATGTGGGCATTAAGCACCTTATTTGCAAGGACATCAGCATGCTTATCTGCTTGCCTAATAAAACCCAACCAAAATAATAATAATTATGCAAACATTAAGCACTTGGAATCATTTTCGGTGAGCAAACAGTCTAGCACATGAACTTAGCTGTAATAAGCCCGGTATTAAAGAGGGTACATATCATACTAGAAGACTCTAACATTCTTGGTATTCAGATGCATTATATTTTTTCAAAGTGAAAAAAAGTTAAGCATACAAGCCCTTGAGAGCATACCAACAAAGTAAAGGAATCTCTCTCTCTCTCTCTCTCTCTCTCTCTCTCTCTCTCTCTCTGACGCCGAGCCTCTCTACGAGAGCATCCCACCTTGTCCATGGACGAGGACTTGACACCACTACAGATTGAGGAGCAACGAGTTCTTCTGCAGCAGCGGGATGTTACCCGCAAAATGGGTCCGAGATGGTAGGTTGTTAACCGGCACCTGTCGGGCTCCCACCCATACCCCCTAGGGGGACGGGGCCTATGAGACTCAGGTTTCCGAGACCCTAGACTGCACCATTTGGAACTGTAATGGCACCTTATGGTCAGACCCAGGGAACTTCTCGGAGTCATATACAGGACAAGACATAATCTTTTACACGGAGACACACCAGAGCCCAAAGCGTCCACTACCAATAGTCAGTGGCTACACATGGGAGTTAGCCTTCAGGGATGAGACGAGGGATACAGAAGGAGTCCGAGGATCAGGCGGGGTCGCAGTATTGTACAGGTCTTCCCTCGCTGGAGCTATCTCCATTGAAAGGAAGGACGCACACTCCCAATTCATTGATGGAAATGGGGAGAAGGTGAGAGACACATGACTGGAGACGAGCTGAGGCACGAACTGATGTGGATTGATTGATGATCACAGCAAGTACATAGCCTCTTTTATAGGCTGGGCAAGCTTTACAGACACCTCATAGATGAGGTCACACAAGAGAATCTAGATCCTATAATCTAGGTGAGGAATCACATCTACCACATGAGGTGGCACAAGTGGCCTCAAGACTCTTCACACACACACAACTGTAGGACACTCCTAAGACTCTAGGACCACACACACTAGGACTCCGATTCCAACAAACCCCCCCTCGGAGCTAGGGTGAGAGACTATGACATCATCCAGACTGTGCATCCCAGGCAATCTCAGAGGCTAACAGCTGAGCATAATTCAGAGGTTGAACCAAGCACTCTCATGGCTTAGGTGTCAACATGATCAGAGACTCAAATCTAAGCATGGATGCATGACCAACTCATAGGTCGAGGGAGTACACCAACATCCTGGAACTCGGCCAGGCCTGATAAAGGAAAGACATAACAAACCCCCCTTGTCTCCTAACTGGGTACATGGAAGTAAGTGGAGCCTTTTATAGGACACGGCACACAAAATGACAAATTATTACATCATTTTAGGGGGACTACCCAAGGCAGAGTACCTAACACACATGACTCTAGAAAGCCCACTCTTCATCTATCACCTCATGGAGGGATAGACCAGAAATAGCAGCAGTGCAGGCTTGTTCCTCAGGTCCAGAAGGTGTAGCTTCATCGTCTTCGTCCTCGCTCTGCTCCGCAACCAGATTGGCATGTTCTTTGGCTTGTACCTTTGCCATTTTCTTGAAGCAACGATCCTCTGGATGGCCAAGTTTCTGACAGTAATTACATTTAAGAGGTTTTCCGTTCTTCTTGGGCTTATTCTTGAGAAAGAATGCTTTGCCAAATTCGAAGGAAGATTCTGCTTTCTCCGTAAGCCTACGGTCCTCATCAATGAGATGAGCTACCATATCCTTAAAGCTCATATTGCGGCCGACTCTTAGGACAGCAAGGATCTCATTGTACTTGGAAATGTCTTCAATACTGGAGAGAAGTACAGCAACTTGATCATCATCTTCAACAATGGCTCGGATGGCAGATAATTGTTGGAGAATTGACCCAAGATTGCTCAAGTGTTCATTGAGGGTTTCAGTTTCCTTCATCTTGAGCTTGAAGAGTTTTTGTTTGAGAAATACTTTGGAATTATTGATCTTATTTCCAAACAAATTCTCTAACTTTTCCCAAACGTCGTTTGCTATCTTATCAAAATCCACATGGTGGATAAGGTTGTCAGCTAAAGCTAGGCCAATGATAGCCATTGCTTTATCATTTTGGTTCTACCACCAACTGATTCTAGCATCATCACTTTGGGGTTTTGGCTCCTTGCCATTGGTGATATTCCATATCCCTTCTCGCATAAGAAGAAGCCGGAGTTTTGTCTGCCAAGTTGGGAAATTGCTCCCTGAGAATTTATCGATGCGCAAAAAGTTTTTTATGCTATCCATTGGTGGGAAGGTCTTAGCTGTTATTACAGCCAATGTCTAAATCCCTTACAATGTTTACTCAAATTTCAAAAAAGGCCCAAATTTTACATGGTAGAAGCTTCAATTATGCCAAAGGAAGACACAGAACAGAAAAGCCCTAAATTTTAGGGTTAGGGTTGCTGCAAAAATTAGGGTTTGCAGAAAATTGGGGCTTTTCTAAATTTCTGACAGAAGAGTTCTCGTTCAACGGTTGGGAACCCTCACATCATGAAATCACCCAAGAATTCGAGAAATTGAGCATAAATTGTAAAGGGGCGAAAATTAGGGTTTCGGGCAGGAAATTGGTCACTGAATTGCTGCGAGCTTCGACACAGATAGAGCAGGGTTGCTACTGCATCAAGGCATCCTCAAGAGACAGGGAATCAATGAGCTGAATCATGGACGATCGTGAGGTGAGTCGATGGCCACAGCCCTCAAGTCGTCAGTCGCCGAGTCAAGTCATCGCCAAGTAATACCCTGCTGTCGACGCCAAGTCATCGCCTTGTTCATGGGAGAAGTTGCGTGGGCAACGGGCACTCAGCAGGCGGAAGCAGCAGGTTCGAATCCGGCAGATCGGACCAGCAGGTGTTCGGGCAGCAGCAGCAGAGGCTATATGGCGCGCAGGAGCAACAGCGTGGGCAGAGGTGTGCAGCAGATGAAGAGCAGAGAAGCGGGTAGAAGATCCGCAGGATGGTGCAGCAGAAGAGTGGCGCAGCAGAAGGAGCTCAGTTTGGCGCAGATTTCTGACAGCAGCTCCACGAGTATGATGAGCAGGTCTCCATAGGAGAGGTTCGGGAAGGAGTTAGCGGGCAGAATGGCGCAGCGTAGAGCAGAAGCGGGAGCAGCAGCGTGGAGATTTCGAGGCTGTTTGGTAGCCTGCTGTACGGCAAATCGTACATCGGTATGGCAGATCGTACAGCAGTACGACAGACCATACAGCAGCTGCAGAGATCACGTTGTACGGAAGATTGTATGCTGCAGGTGCGGTCGTATGGCAGGCAAGCCGTACAGGCTGTACGGCTGATTTGCAGTGGGCTGTGCGATCTTCTTGTAGGTCGATGAAGGGGCTTTTGGGTTGACTAAAGGATTGGCCATTGGTGAGGCGGGAAGGAGGTAAGGCTCAGTCAGGGAAGACCCGCTCTGATACCATTTGATGGAAATGGGGAGAAGGTGAGAGACACATGACTGGAGACGAGCTGAGGCACGAACTGATGTGGATTGATTGATGATCACAGCAAGTACATAGCCTCTTTTATAGGCTGGGCAAGCCTTACAGACACCTCATAGATGAGGTCACACACAAGAGAATCTAGATCCTATAATCTAGGTGAGGAATCACATCTACCACATGAGGTGGCACAAGTGGCCTCAAGACTCTTCACACTCACACGATTGTAGGACACTCCTAAGACTCTAGGACCACACACACTAGGACTCCGATTCCAACATTCATGTGGATCCGGATCCGACGCACAGACACCCGTGACCTTTTCATAGCAATATGCTACTTCCCGCCAAACACATCCCACTTCCCCGGAGTGGCACGAGAAGAGGGTGAGACATCGCCATATGCACCCTTACATCAGGATATCCCAGACCTTTCAGCCCGTGGGGAAGTTCTACTTGTTGGGGACTTCAACGCCAGGATGAGTACGGATCTATCATGCTGCCAGACTTGGACTTCCGAGACAGCTCTATCATGCTGCCAGACATGGACCTAGACGGAGCAGGTATGACCAGGACCTCATCAGACCGACACGGGCCTGTTACACCATATGGACACGCGCTCCTTGATTTGGGCAGGATGCATGATCTCATCATCTACAACGGGCTCGACCTATGACCCTCCTTAGGTGGTTTTACTTGCTTCCCACACGGGGGGGGGCACTAGTGTAGTAGATTACATCATGGGGTCCCCTACCTTCACTTCATGTATCACCGACTTCACCGTAGCACCACTCCCTCCAGGAGCACACATACCTATTCTTCACTATCGCCACCCCACGCTTAGCCACACCACACACACCACATAGGAAGCACGACACCTACCACAACATACACTTTGATCACAGCCTCTCACCGGCCTACTCTGGACACCTAAACAGACTCCTAACCCACATCGATCACATACCACTCATAGAGGACCGTGCTGCCTTGATTAGTCGCACACTCCACGAGGCTGCCCTCCAAATCTTTCCCCACACCACACCGTCCACTAGACCACCACATCTTGGTTCTGTACCCTGCAACAATTGGCACGATGCGGAGTGCAAGGCTTATCGCCGATAGCTCCGACTTGAAACCAGATGTCACCTCCCAAACACACCAGACACGGTACGCAAGTACCGACGTCTTGTACGTCGAAAGAAGCAGGCTTTTCTTCGTCAAAATGAGGAGGAGCTGCTGCACATCTTGTACAGCAACAACTCTAAGGATTTTTGGCGGAGATTCCTTGAGCGTAGGTCCCCATCACCCCTCACCGACACGAGAATTTGGCACACGTATGCACACCATCTATATGATGTCCCACACCAGCCCACTCCAGACCTCATACACACACCTCGTCCCACCACTTGCACGTTGTTCACCAGAGGGGGAATCAAGGACGCGACATTGAAACTGCACAATGGCCGAGCTAAGGATCACGAGGGGCTATGCACAGAGTTTATCGCATATGGGATCGACACGTTAGCCCCAATCCTAGCAAAGCTATTCAATGACGCTGTTTGCCTTGGCTTCCCCCGCACTTGGACACTCAACACCATCACCCCCATCCACAAGGTAGGGGATCCCATGGACCCGAGTAACTACAGGACTATCATGATTGGACATGTGATGTCCAAGATCTATGCAGCTGTATTGGATGCATCGGTCAGCCTATTCGCAGAGATGAGAGGGCTTAGAGCAGAGGATCATGCCAGTTTCAGGCGAGACCATGGGACTATGGATCACATACTCACACTCAGGAGTATCATTGAGGAGGTAGATCACGGAAGGAGAGGGTACACTGTTGCTTTGCGGATTCTTGCAAAGCCTTTGACACGGTACCTCGAGCTCGTCTTATCACACGCCTACAAACACTGGGACTTGATCAGGAGATCATATGGGCAGTCATGGCACTGTATGAGAGAGTCTCAGGCCGAGTTCGTATAGGCGCAGGTTGGACAGATGAGATCCTGAGTACCATAGGGGTCAAACAGGGTTGTCCCTTATCACCGACCCTGTTTGGCCTCTACATCGATGAGCTTGAGACTTTCATGGGGACGTTCGGAGGGACCGGTTGCTCACTTGTCGGGATCATCATCAGGATTCTTCTTTATGCAAATGACGTGGCACTCTTGTCGTCCACACCTGAGGGGTTCCAGCGACACCTGGATGCATTGCAGGCTTTTTGTTTATCCCATGATTTGGAGGTCAACCTTGGCAAGACCAAGGTCATGATCTTTAACACCTCTCGAGCAATGCAACGGAAGCAGTTTACTTTTACTTTGGGTGGGTCACAAGTTGAGATCGTATCCTCATACACTTACTTGGGGGTCATCTTCTCCGGCCCAATCTTCACGATGAGACCAGCGATGCAGGCCAGACTGAGCACGGGATATGCCTCACTCGCTCGGCTAGAGAGACAATGCTTTCACTCCCACTTCCAGGACCCTCACACCAAGGCTCTTCTCTTCGACTCCTTGCTCTGACCAGCTGGTATGTATGGTAGCCCTTGTTGGGGGCCTGACATGTCAGAGATAGAGTGGACACGGGTGGAGCGCTTGCAGATCCTCATGCTCTCACGCATGATCCGAGGGAAACCATTTGTACCACATCACATTATTCAGGCCGAGTTTGGTGCTTCTCCACTCCAGCTAGATGCAGCCTTTCAGACCATCACATATCTACACCAGGTTAGATCATATGGGGACTGCACATCAGGGACAGAGGTTGCCATGGTTGGCTCTCGATTCCTCCATGAGGTTGGCAGCAGAGGGAGACGAGCGATGTTGGTATGCACGGACTCACAGATGGTTTGTGAGACTAGGGTTCCACATCGATAGGATACCTCCCTTTCAGAGAAGTTTAGATGCCCCTCCGGTACTCCCACCCACCATCCCGATTGGGCCACATACCAACCAGGTCATTCGAGAGGATCTCCTGCAGCTACACACCTTTAGGACCTGGTTGGAGCCGAGGGAGCTTCCAATGAAGCTGAGTTTCTACAGAGATTACTATCTTCGCATTTCGGAAGAGGGATTCATCACACCACAAGGGTACACTGAGCTTCATAGCCTCACTCACTACGGATCTCCATCGGACAGTTTCGGGTATCATCACACCGCCTCCGCATAGAGAGCGACAGAGCAGAGGGGATTCCTAGGGAGCATCACTTATGCATATTGTGCGACTGTCAGGAGGTTGAGTCGGAGGAGCATTTTATTTTCAAGTGCCCAGTGTACTACGAAATCCGAGGCCGCTACCACTGCCTCTTCAAAGACGGCTCCGGGCTCCTTTCCAGATTCCTCGCCTACCCAGATCAGAGATGCCTCACGGCCTTCATTCACGAGGGAGTCCGACATAGAGAGTACTTACTCAGGCGACGGGGCTTGGCCACATCATCAGACACCTCTCAGAGCAAGATCACAGAGTTCTTCCCATCGAGTGACATTGATCATCCAGTCTCTAGCCACCGACGTGACAGAGACCCCGACCCGACGATCGCACGATCGCAGCACGACACACGAGACATTGAGGAGACACACAAATCACTCTGGCAACGGGGCTTGGCCACATCATCAGACACCTCTCAGAGCAAGATCACAGAGTTCTTCCCGTCGAGTGGCATTGATCATCCAGTCTCTAGCCACCGACATGACAGAGACCCCAACCTGACGATCGCAGCACGACACACGAGACATTGAGGGGACACACAAATCACTCTGGGGGACCTCTCGTCATTATTTAGACCCGGGATACATCCCACGGGAGTCACGGTGGCTCTGGTCTTGCATCGAGCCTCGTCCACGAGACCGAGATGCACGGCACCCCTTCATGGGCACCAACGTCCCATCACCGGCTATGCACCAGCTAGGGGAACATGACATACGGAGGATTCCGCTCCGCTCCAGTCCTTTTCTTTTCATTGTTACATCCAGATGTATTTGATTATGTATGATCAGACTTAGGATTCAGCACGGGTGATGATGCTCGTTTCAGTAGCTCCACCCTTACTGTGATTTGTATCAGGTTTTCTTTCAGTCTCATAGACCCATCGGTCTTCCGAAGACTCTAATAAAATTTATTTCTTTCTTTCTTTCTTTCTTTCTTTCTCTCTCTCTGTCTCTTCCTGATGCTGATGATGATAATGAGATTGATATGTAGTCGACCACCGACACGACTATGTTGTACTTAGTACTTAGTAACTACCATTCTACATTTTTTGCATTTTGCATTGGTGTGGATGCTCATTTAGTAGCTCCACCCTCACACAGCTCATTTGTACCAGGATTTTCAGTCTCATAGACCCATCAGTCTTCCGAAGACTTTAATAAACTCTCTCTCTCTCTCTCTCTCTCTCTCTCTCTCTCTCTCTCTCTCTCATCGCGGCCCTGCTGCTGCTGTCCATTGCGCCCAAGTCCAAGCCCATAGCGGGGCCTTGCTGCCATCGGCCTTCGTCGGGTTAGACGCCTAGCTGCAGGCGCCTTTCTTGCGCCAAGGCCCCCAAGCCCCCCTCCATGAGCTGCTACTATGCCAGGGGCTCCAAATCCCCCCGTGAGCTCCATTGTCTACGCCAGGGGCTCCAAGCCTGCTGCTAGTCTACGCCAGGGGCTTTAGGCTTCCCAGTGAGCTATATTCTTATGTATTTTTGGAGGCTGTGACCGCCCGGTATTTCTGCTTATATCTTATGACCATCATTGACCGGCAAATCCAAACTAACTGCTGTCCATGCCAAGGACTCCAGGCCCTCCCTTAAACTGTTGTACCTACACCAAGGGCCCCCGTGAGCTTATGATCGGTCACATTTGACAAGGGGCTAAAGGACCTGCAAACGGAAACAAAAGGGGGGGAAAATCAAATCAATAAACATGGGTTGCGAGTAAAGAGATTCAAGACTGCAAGAAAGGGCTAAGAGGGGAAGCCACCTATTCCCATCACCGATCCAGATGCGTGGCACACGTATGCATGTTCCCTCTATAATTCCCAAATGCAGACACCATCGGATATGTCCTCTATGCCCCGGCCCGCTACTTGCCACTTATTCACCACATAGAATGTCGGCAGCACTTCGGAGATTACACAATCAGAGAGCAAAGGATGGAAACACAAGAAGTACAAATGCCACCCTAGTCACCACCGGCTATACAACCATTGACGGGGCCCAGTCCTTGGTGCTTGTGTGGCCACCTACATCGACATATGCTCTTTCCAATGTCACACAAGCCTTCTTAGAGCAAAGGGATCTAGGCAGTTTTTTTTAGAGCTTAAAATCCTTGGAGGACAGTCCTACAATATCCCTACAATGACCACGTATATCAGGGACTTTCTCCATTCTTACCACTCCAGCAATGCACAGGTTGGCAAGTACGGTAACATCATTGTACATCGAAGGCAACTCAATATTATACTCGATAGTACAGTGATTCAGAGGGCCTTATCACTTCCAAATCAAGATGCAAAATACCCCACAAGACCTGCTAACACTAAATTTCTCGAATACAACTTCTCCTCGCCAAGGGAACCAAGTTCCATAGGGACGGGATATTACTTCGCACCATCATGAACCCTGGACTCAAAGAAGCAACAACATTCCTATCCACAATCCTGAGGGTTAAGTGCGGCAAGAATCGATCCCTTCCAGTCCGCACATTTGTTTTGCTGAGTAGGCAGCTACAGCAAGACTGGATCCAGCACTTAAGTCATCTTCTTCACAAGGAAACTAGATGATTTAGCTGGCCAAAAATGCAAAATTCCACACTTATTGGCTGTAATCATTAGTAAGGAAATAAAAGACTCTACCCAAGTCGCCTAAAGCTTTTGAGGATTTGAACATCCCCTTACTACCAGCATGGTAGCTGTCACCACCTTCTCCTACTATCACATTAGAAAATGTGAATACCTCAGAAGAAATGCCTATTTCAGAGGTAGGAAATGAGGAATTTTTCCACGAGATGCTACAACTCGCCGCACAATTGCAACCAATATATCTACATCACATTTTCACTCTGAGGGCTATCATTGAGAAGGCGAGGTCCAAACACTAGAAGGTCTACACATGCTTTGTAGACTTTCGGAAGGCTTTTGACACTGTCCCACAGTCCCGCATGATCAGGAGACTACAAAAGCTACAGATTCTAGAGACAATGATATTGGGGGTGATAATCCTATATGCGTCAATCAGAAATAGGGTTTGCCCCCCACGTGGACTATCGGTTGGATCAAGAGCACAATCGGAGTGAAGCAAGGCTGCTGTCACCACAATGTAAATATCCTAAGTCAAAGTACAGTTGACCATTTATCTGATCATAATTAAAGAGTTTTCATATGTGTTAATTATGGTCAAAGAGTTCTTTTAATGGTCAAAGATACTTGACTCTGGTCAAGTAAGCCTAACTTTGGTCGGGGAGACTTGGTCTATTACCAAGAGGGTGGTTAACTACGGTTAACCAGAGAACCACAGAGCTGACTATGGTCAGAGAGTGTTGACTTCGGTCAACAAGACTTGGCATGCGCCAAGAGAGTTAACTACGGTTAACCAAGATGTGCCAACTTCGGTTGGAGAGACTTGACTATAATTAAGGTGCCTCGACCCTTGGTCAAAGCCCCTTAATTATGATCAATAGCGTTGACTTCAGTCAACCAGAGAATAAATATATATTTTTATATTTGTTATGTGTACACGTGTTCAATGGGGACGCCCACCGTGACTAGAATTAGTCCACAGTGAGCATTCTTGTAGATAGCCATTATTTGGCTTGCATTCTAGGAGCACATTTGGGGCATATTATTTGGTTGCAGTCAGGTTGTAGAACATGCTCCAGAAATTTTGGCCTTTTTGGTTCTACTTGCAATCTTGCAGGAAAAATTTGGGGCTTTTGCAGTTTTTGCATATAATTGCAAAATTTGGGGCTTTTGGTTGATTTGTCCCCTTTCAGATGCAATTTCTTGCAGAAATTTGAGGCTTTTGCATTTTGGATGCAATTTGGCAGTTGAAAGATCATTTGGGAGATTTGCAAGCAGTTTTGGACTTAGTGTGAGTCAAATTGCAGACATTTGCCACTTTTTGCAGATATACTTTGCAGATTTTTGGGCATTTGCAGCGCATTGTGGTGCATTTCAAGCCTTTGATAGGCTGCGACAACAATTGTCATTGTGGGCAGAACTTTGGTTGTGCATTTTACATCCCAGGAAGGGATTTTACTTGTCTAGTTTGCTGCATTTCTGAATTTTCTGGCAGAAATAACTCAGAACAACCACAATGAGGTCCTTGGAGTCCTCACACAGGAAGATAAGTTGGATGGCACCAACTACTCTTTGTGAAGTTTTATGGTTTGCAACATCTTGGTTGGCAGACATCTCTGGGATTATGTCAATGGAGATGAGGCAAGGCCAAAAATTGTGGCTACACCCATCACTCGTACAGCTGGAGGCAGGGGTAGAGGTCAAAATGCAAGACAAGTGATTGGAGCAGCAGCTGCTACTCCAGTGGCTCCCACAGCAGAGCAGAAAAGATGGGATTCTAGGGATGCACAAGCTCTTTCAGTTATTTCTCTTTCTGTCAAGAGGCTCATTAGTCCTCACATTCGGTCATGCAAGACCTCGAAGGCAACTTGGGAGATTTTAGAGAGCATGTTTGCAGCAAGAAATGATGCCAAAGTTTCCTTCCTGAACAAAGAGCTATCTCATACCCATATGGATGAGGGAGATTCCATGAATACTCACCTCACAAAACTTCAGGATTTGAGGGAACAGTTGCAGAATATAGATGAGGTTATTCCGGATTCAGAGATGATTACCACCACTCTGAATTCTCTTCCTGAGTCTTATCTCGGCACACCTCGCTGAATTTGTCATTTAGGGGGGGCAGCAATCCTCTCTCTTTGCACGAGTTGGTAGGACTTTTGTTACAGAAAGAGCAGACAAGAAGAAACATGGCAACACGGGCTGGCGAGCATGCCATGCTTTCGAAGTTCAAGCCCAAAGGAAAAGGGCAACAAAAGCAACGTGTCAATCAGCCCACACATCAGCATAAAGCTGATTCAGGACAGCCCTCTTATAAGGCTAAAGGTGATGCAGATAAGCCTAAGAGGAAGGGCATTTGTCACTACTGCAAGAAGCCAGGTCATTACATTGGTGAATGCAAGAAGCGAATAGCTAAGGAAAAGAAAAGGGATTCAGGTATGGCTGCTTAAAATGCATCAGCTCCTAATGCACATGATGGAGGGGATCTTACAGCCAACTTTGTGGACGAGCACTATGCCTTTTGTCTTGCATTTCAGATTTTTCAGTGGATAGTCCAGATACTACAGCCACTCTTGAGGATGACCCGTATGTTTTCTTGACTTGCAGCTATGACCCTTCAAAGGATGCATGCTCTTTCAGTGTCAATGAGACACTAAACACTTGGTATTTTGATAGTGATGCTTCTAAGCACATCACTTCTAGGAAGAGTCTTTTTGCATCTCTGCATGCACCACCTGCTAAAAAGAAGGTGACATGTGTAAACAATTCTTCTTATTCAGTGTGTGGAGTGGGTGACATCATACTCACATCCACGGATGGCATAGATTTTGTAACCGGCCTTTGATCACAAAGGGCAGTGTAACTGTCTCTACTATCTCACAAAACTGAAAATACAGCCAACTTGAAACATTGCCATTGTCCACAAACAAATCTCAGAGCATAAAACTTCATTGTATAGCATCATTGAACCATTTAAGACAAGGGAGGCTAGAATGCCCCTACTCAAAAGCATGAAGAGTGATACCTGTTGGCCCCAACACTTGGCGCCCCATGCGGTATTTATTTAATTATTGGTTGGCTCAAAATACAAAGGGACTCCCTTCAAGAGCTCACCCGCAAGTGCAACTCAGTACAATGCCAACACGTGGCTATGCTAGTGACCAACTCCCAGTGCTATTCCTTTGGTTCCTTTCAGTAGTCATGCATGACACAAGTAGAACAACCTGACAACATGCCAGGCAATGCATTCACACATATCCAAGCCATTACTGAGCCCAAGGCTAGCCATTGCACTCCCAGGAAGAGAGTATCACAACCAGTGCCCCAATCCTCTCCCGGGCCAACGGCAAGGCATCAAACCTTGCAAAAACTTAGTAAGAATGGCAGCAGCATAGAGTAGGAAGAGAAGATGAGAATTCAACCAACAGAAAGAGCTTGCTTCAGCCCGGAACCGCTCCAGAAGTAGGTTGAATAGCAGACAGCAAACTCTGGTAGGAGGGAGCTGCCTATGAGTGTCTTCCAGCACTAGAAAAGCTCAAAAAAGAGAGCGTCCAGCAAGCTGTAGCAAATCCACCATGAATGCGTCCACCAAAATGGAGTTTTCAGCCCACAAACACCTCAGAACTCAGTGCGCCTTGCACCAGACAGAGGCCAGGAGTAAGGCGTCCAAGAATATGGCCTCAGATGCAAGAAAAAAGAACTTCTATCACGAAGAAAGTCGAGAAAAGCTTCAAAAATGGCCCAGAATGGAGGCGTCCAAGTCCGAGAAGCATGCCAGCAGCAGAGTGCACCAAGGGGAGGAGAACTGTCGCGAAGAAAGCTCGAAAATCTACCTCAGCCAGCAAAAGGGAGGCTTCAAAAATCCACCATGTTGAGAATGAAGCTGCCCTGGTAGGGGAGAAGACTCAAAACAGCATGGAAAGGCAAGGAAGGGCTCTAGGGGCTTCCAGGGGTGACACCTAGGTGCCACAAGGCAAGCAAAGAGGCCACACACGGACACATGTACAAAATGAGGCATGGGATTTTAATGCCCCTAGGGGGTCAGATGGCACACCATGACCCTAATGCTTGGGAACCAATGACCCTAGTTTGTAGGATCTCTAGGGAGTCAGTTTTTAAAAAATGACCCCACTGAACCAAACCAATGACCTTAGAAATTGAAACCACTCTATTACACTAGGAGTTGCACTTATTGCACATGAAATCATAGGTACCTTTTGGGCATTAACTAAGGCCCCTAGCTGTTAGAAACCAAGAGAGTGAGAGAGTGGGAAGCAAGAGAGCTGAACGTAGTGTTTGCAATAGAAGAAGTGACTAATACAAGGAGTGGGATGGATTTTGTCTAAGTGACAAAACCTTATCCTTCACTAACCGTAGTTAGTGGACTAACTGTGGTTAGGGAAAAAAACCTCTAAATGAGGGAAAAGTGCCCCTAACCTACTTATTACATTACATTGGTCACTGCTGAATTATAATAATAATTCTAACACCCCCCTGCAGTGCCAATGTCATGTACAAGGAAATGATCAATCACCAAAAGGAAATAAGTTCAGGGCACTGCGAAATGCCTCAAACTTTTCACATGGAAGTGCTTTGGTGAAGATGTCTGCAACATTGTCATGTGTTGACACATAGATCATACTAATCTCTCCTGCATGCAACTTATCTCTGACATAGTAATAGTGAACCTCAATGTGCTTCGTGCGAGCATGAAACACAAGATTCTTTGCCACTGCTATAGCACTCTGACTATCAGTGAGAATCGGAGAAGGACCCTCCAATGAAAGATGAAGATCAGCAAATAAACGACGCAGCCAAACACATTCAACTGTCGCTATGAAAGCTGCCCTGTACTCAGCTTCACATGAGGAGGTAGCCACTGTAGACTGTTTCTTGCTCAACCAAGAAATGCAAGCATGTCCTAGAAAGAAACAATTCCCACTGGTGGACTGCCTAGTATCATAGTCTCCAACCCAATCTAAGTCACTGTAACATTTGCAAGTCACCCCCCATGGAAAACATCAAGCCAAAAGACTTTGTACCTTGCAAGTAACGGAAGATGCGTTTTACAGCCTGCCAATGCATAATCTTTGGGCTGTGCATATACCTGCTCACCTGAGAAACTGAAAACTGAATATCAGGTCGTGTATTGCAGAAATAAATGAGGCATCCAACAGCCTGAGTGTAGAGTGTGACATCAATTGTATCACCTGCATCATGCATTGTAAGCTTCAGCCCCGGCTCCACGGGAGTGGACATAGGCTTGCAATCATGCATGTTGAATCTGTCCAAGAGCTTTTAAACATACTTGGACTGAGACATAACAATGCCACGTTTCTCTTAAATAAACTGGATCCCCAAAAAAAAATGTAACAAGCCCAAGTCTGACATATCAAATGTAGCTTTCAATTGGGCCTTGAAATCTGCAATTACTTCCTCATTTGATCCGGTGATCAGCATGTCATCTACATAAAGAATGATTACCAGAATATCCCAGGGTGCTCTCAGTTGGACTATTGTGCAGCCCCTTACTGGTCCCAAAGGCATCAATTTTGGCATACCATGCACGTGGGGCTTGTTTCAGCCCATACAAAGCTTTATTCAGCTTGCATACCTGAAGTGCATTTTCTGAAATTTCAAAGCCCGGAGGTTGTTTGACATAAACCTCTTGCAACAAGTCTCCATTAAGGAAAGCTGTTTTAATGTCCAACTGATGAACATTCCATTCAAAATTTGCAGCCATGGCTGTAACTAACCTGATGGTTGTCATCCTGGATGTAGGAGCAAAAGTCTCCTCATAATCTATGCCCTTTTTCTGAGCATATCCTTTTGCAACCAACCTTGCCTTGTACCGATCAATGGACCCATCTGGCTTTCTTTTGACTTTGAAAACCCACCGTGTACCTATGGCATTCTTACCTGGTGGCAAATCCACAACATCCCAAGTCTGATTTTTATGAATGGACTGCAACTCATCATGCATGGCATTCATCCAATGCACATTATCTTTTGCTTCTTCAAATGTCTAGGGCTCCTCCTCATCAAGAAGAGTACCTGCATAAGCTGCAAAACTATCCTTCACACTGTACTCATCTTATATTTTCTAGTACACTATGTTTTGCTCTTGCTCTCACTCTTGCGTTCTTGCTCACTCAATTTCTCACAAGGGATATCTCGTTTTGAGCAAACTCTTGAAGTTCTAGCCTTAACACTACCACATTTGATGATATGGTGGCTCTAGTCATTGAGAAAGACGGTCGTAATAAAGAAGCCATTCATGCCTCTGCTGCTCATCATACATTTGCTTCCACAAGCAAATGGAAGACCAACAAGAATATTATTTGCGGGTTTTGTAAGAGAAAAGGACATTTTGAGGCTAATTGCTTCAAGAAGAAGGAACAGGAACAAGAGAAGCACCATGCCAATCTTATTGCTGAAGACCAAGCCAAACCTAAAGAGCCCCCTGAGGAGATACATGCAGCCACAGCTGAGGTTCACACCTCTCTTCGGGAGCATTATGACTAGGATTCTTGGGCTTTCTAGGTCCTATATGCTGTGTGTTTTTGTGTTGAGTTAATAAAGGTTCTTCCTTGAGTAGTCCCTCTAAAATGAATGTATTTGCAGTCAATAAGGATACTCTGCCTTGGGTTGTCGCCCAAAAATGATTGTATGGTTTTTGTCTACCCTTGCCAGTCGCAAGCTGATTGAGACGTCACTATCACACGAGAGGTATCGGATAGTTGGACTTGCTCTTTGTAGTATTGCGGTGGACGGGACATCGGTCTCTGAGTGTGTCTAGCCTATAAAGGCTTGTACTTCACTTGTCATATCATACTTGATGAATGAATGAAAGCCTTTCATGATGCCTTCATTTGAGTATCATTTCCTCTCACCCTAGCCTCTCTCTCTCTCTCTCTCTCTCTCTCTCTCTCTCTCACCATGTTTCCTTCAACAACCACCTAAGAAAGGAGGGGACTGGAGCCCTGGATGCCATCTCACTTAAAGCATTGGATGCACCAAGGCTTGAAAATATAGATTTAAAAAAGTGTCTGGAATTGCTTGAAACCAGAAATGGGTGGATCAAGCAAGAATCAAAGAAGATCAAGAATAATATAGATGCCAGAATGGAAGCACATAGAAAAGAAGCTAAATCTTGTGCTGCCCTGCTTGCCGAGGTCAAGCTAGCCCTTCCACCACCCTCTTCCTCACCCTTCTTCCTTGGCTCCAGCATCTTCTGCTCCTTCCTCAACCCTCCTTCCTCCCTCACTTGGCTTTGTAGCAGCCTAGCGGCAGGGTCCACGCCTGTCTTTCCCCCCTTTCTTGTCCGCCACCCCCTTCTTCCGCCTGACTTTCGCCAAGCTTTTCCCAACCTCCCTTTCCTTCTCTTTCTGCTCTTCTCCCCTTCTCTTCTATTCCGTTACCTCCCCCTTCACCTGGCTTTTCGCCAGGCCCTTCCTAGATTTTACCTTTTGCCGCCCTGTCATTTGGGGGGCCACCACCCCTATCACAGCCCCTCATAGTGTCTTCTTTGGCCATTTCAAAGGTCTTCTTGGCCCACGCGCTGTCTTTAATGCCTGTTTGGGATGTTCGCCCTATGTGGGTTGCTCCATCGGTCCAACAAGATACCTATTTGCCCTTTCCGTTCGTAGAGTTCATGTGAGATCTGATTCTAAGGAAACTTGGGTCCTTCATAGGCTGGAGCAATAATAAACAGATTTGTTACCCAGAATAACTGACCTTTCCACTTCCTTTATAGAAGTATGCTCAATCAGGCTATAGCACTCAGGAATTCTTAGCATATGCACCACGCCATTTGGGAGTCGGGAGCTTGGGACCAATGTTCCAACATTAGCCTGGATACAGGCCATTTCAGGCTCATGGGGACCAAGACTCTTTCTACACAAGGACTTTACATGGCATCAGAGGTATCATCATCCACTGCACATATATCAGGTGACACATCTCTGGCAACAGTCACCGTCTTTCTATTACAGGAAGGTCTGGCTTGCCCCGAGGCAAAACCCAACTCTCTATCATCTGGGTCCCTACAATCTTTGTCCATAAACACAATGCACACCATTTTCTTTTCCAACAAGAGAGGGAATATGTTCATTTCTAGACCCGGTAATCAAAACAAGACACCATGTTAACTTGGAAATCCAAACATGACGCAAATATCAGATCAGCAACATGATTGTTTAAGAGGATCCTATCACAAAGTTTGAGAAACACACTGTATAGACGATTCATGGTCATTACAATATAGCCTTAAAATTGCAGCTCCTTAACATTAATCTGGTGCATTCATCAAAAAGTGGGACATATAGCACTGATGTGAACATGCAGATACAAAGCTAGATGAGTGAATGTCTTAGTTTCTGCCCCCCAAAAAAGGCCCAGACTTGAGACTCACATTAAAGCCCAGCCAAGATCCATACCAAGTTCAACGTGTAAGCAGTGCTATAAAGGAAATAAATACCATTTCTCAAAGGCTTGAGCCCCATCTCCTTCTGCAGGAATCAGTTGGAACCATGAAATCTGCTGAAATCCGCCCTGTAACATTACACACAAAATCCATATAATGTATGAAAGAACCACAAGGATGATCCACTATCTCAGAAAGCGATAAGAACTAGGGAAACCAGGACATGGAAGATTGATAAAACGTGTGTATACCTAGATGAATCCAGGAACATTCCCAAACTCATCCTCTAAAAACACAACATAGTGCAGTTTCAATCTCATGATAGTCACTCACAAGGTTGAAAACCATAAACTCCATCATGCATAGCAGGGACTAGCTACTATGACATCCCCACTGACGTCATCAGCGCCCAACAGTGGGTGTAGACCATAGTATAAAAATATGCTCTCACACATACAAATCCACACACCCACACATACTTGAGCATCCATTTATACAAAGTCTTCGTACTGAGTTTCTGTCGGCACTCCGGAGGTGAAGGGCAGACTCAGCCATGATGAAGGCTAGCACTACAGGAGAAGGCTAAACAAAAGGTAGTCCAAAATCTCTTCATTCAAGCTACAACTGCTTGTGAAGTCTAAACATTTTCATTTTAGTCTCTCCCCAACGAGCATCTAAATCTAAATCTAGCTGATAGGGCAACGCACCATTTAAGATAGAAAGAATTATCACAATACCAACAGGCCGCAACTTGGACGAAAACTTCACAAGGTGAAATTTGCATGTCCGCTAATACGGCAGAAGCATAGTCTTCAGAACTCTACATGAAACTGTGCTGTCCAAGCTTAAGAAAATTACCAGTCTGAAGACGTTAGTCAGCATTTCTTCTCTTCTTCTTGCACCCACCAATCAAGATCTGAGAATTACAAAATGGAAATTGTGAGGCAGGCCGAAACATGCATCTGCAAAAGGCAAGACGGGATCCATCCAGCCCACCAGCTCCATCAAACTGCATGGCCAAATTTAACAGAAGTTAGAGCATCTGCATGCTTGTTCTCAGTTGTCAACAATAACCGAACCACCAAACCCATCTACACGACACAAATTTTGATGTGACAGACAAGCGATAGCTAGATGCTGAGTGAATTACTACATGGAAAGCTGGCTGCTACATACATGTTTTGTTGCACCTTCATTCCAAAGGCAAGGCTCTTTCTAATGTTTCATTGGAAATATTGGTCAAATAATGCATTCCCTAAGCCCCCATATGAAGAGAGCAAAGGGACATGGCACGTGTCCAGAATAAGGAGAAATGAGACACGGCCATTGGGCATAAGTATGTATGCCACATGGGCAGATCTAGGTAAAAGACAATACCCACATGGGCTGCCATGTGACCAGCACAAAGGCTGACATATGGGCATGGCTGTCTATAGAGTAGCATGAGGGAGAGCGTGTAGCAGCTCATAGGGGCTGCCACGCAGGCAGTAGAAAGATTGCCACATGAGCAGTAAAGTTTGCATCACGGGCTGCTACATGGAGAGCTTGCAGATCTGCCACAGGAGAGAGAGAGGTATGGACAGAGCATAAGGCCACATAGGAAGACACACAAGGCCAGTGACAGTGGCAATACATGGGCCTGGGCTGAGGAGCAAAACGAGCCAATGGGATGGGGGCAATGGGTCTTATATAAACCTGGCCTGGTCAGCCTACGAATCAGGGTAGAGGGGCTGGTCAGTGCAGCAGTCCTGGCTGAGTGACAGA
Organism: Dipteris shenzhenensis; assembly: GCF_047967505.1. Taxonomy (NCBI): domain Eukaryota; kingdom Viridiplantae; phylum Streptophyta; class Polypodiopsida; order Gleicheniales; family Dipteridaceae; genus Dipteris; species Dipteris shenzhenensis. The sequence goes on from NC_141604.1 coordinate 8,388,640, forward strand.
CTTGCCTGGGTCGCCTGCTCAGCCTTACACTCCAAGGAGGGGCACACTTCGTCCGCCCCTCCCCCCCCCCTCCCTCTATACATAGAAGTACTAGCTCCTTGCCACATATCACCAGCAACTCTCTTTCACTCTGATTAGTTTAAGCATCCTGGATAATCTTGGAGTGAAGCTAAAGACCAGAAAAGACAGAAGGTCCCTTAGCCCATGAGCAAGCCGATTCAAAAATGAAGATGTCTTTCACACAATGTCTATATATACCTTTGTAAGACTAGAATAAGTCCAATCATACAAATTTAGATTTTTTGTTATTCTAAAGACCAAAAATCTACACAGAAAATAAAAGAGAAAATGAAACAGAAGAAAAAAGAGGTAAACAAGAACTTTTATGGAAAACAAAAGGAAGACATACTTACCAAGCAAAGCAACACTCATGTTGTCATCAGTGCCCAAGCATAAGCAGCTATACTAGGTTTCTAAAGACCCGCGGAGTCTCTTGGGCATATCCAGTGCTTACTAAAATACGTCAAATAAACAAAAGAGAAAGAAAACAAGAAAGGAAGAAGAAAGGAAGAAGGTGATTAAGCAAAAATAAACAAGCAAGTCAAGAAACAAAATCTTCCAAAAAACTGGAATTAACTCTCTCTCTCTCTCTCTCTCTCTCTCTCTCTCTCTCTCTTTTAAAACATAAAAAGCTAAAAGGACCCTTTACACTTATATATGGCTTCCTACAAAGAGGCAAAATTACATTCCTAACTTACAAAGCACAAGCATACTCAATCAAACTCTCCTTTGAAACTAAAAGAAAAACGGGCTATTCAGCTCCCTCCTTTTTGTTTTCATTATGTTCAATCATTCTAAACATACCTAAGGCCGATACACCATAGATAAAAGACTTCATATTTAAGATTATGCGTACTTTTTTCATTATTTTCCTTGGATTATACCTCTTGTGTAATAGTAAAGTGATCAAATTACTACATTGAGTGATAAAAGACTCCTTAGTTATACAAAGGCGGAAAATCTATGGAATTGGGAAGAAATGACTCCATATTTTGCCAAATCAGAAATGTTTGAGTCAATGTGAGGCATTTTTATAATGTGTAAACCACTATATTCAAGTTATTCACGTTTATCGTAAATATCAACCTCTAATCCTATGGTAGATTGAGAAAGTCTAATATCTAAGAAAACACAAGAATCCCCTCTTGAAGTGCAGTTCAGTTCACAAGAGTCACGAGGATAGATTACTTCTCCAAAAGCACAAGCGTCTTTGTACATAAAGTCGTGAAAGTTAGAAACATCTGGTACAAATAAATCATCTATAAAACACCTAACTTGGCTAAGCTTATGTAAAATGATAAGGCAGGTATTGATAGAAATAAGACGTTGCATAAACTCAAATTCATAAGTGAAAAGATAAAAGTTTGTTAAAAAGACGACACAATTGGATTCCTATAATTTGTTGAAACAAAGAATCACCTATTGTCATGTAAAGATTATCTAAAAAAAGATCTATCCAAGAGCAAACATCTTCAACACTTAATACCTTTGTGTATCTTTTCTTTTTAAAAGCAATGTCATGATCTTTATTTTTTAGCCACAAAAAGTCAAAGCATAAGGCTGTTTTCTCAACTTTTCGCACTTTGCATCTATCTTTGTCAAAACTCAGCTTGAAAACTTCAGCCACTAGCTTTTTTATTATAAACTTCAGGTCTTTCGGCTCGATCTTTGTGTAAAGCGTGGTAAAATCATAGGTTTGAAGGAGAATAGGAGACCCTTTATCCTAAATGCTTCGAGATGAATTAAAAACTTTTACAACAGGAATCACTCCTACAAAGTCATTTAAAATCCAGCTTGAGTGCAAGGGGACGTCTGCCTAGGCAAGATGGCTTTGAAGCAGTAGCTTAGCCATTTAGAGACATCCGTCAAAGTAGTCTCACAAGCAGCTACAATAAATCTTGGCTTTTTTGGAGTTTTGTGGAACTTCCAAGCAGCACAAAGAAAAGGGATACTTGGATTGCAAACAAACCCAGAAGACTTGCAAAAACTCTGGTGTTTTGAGATCAAATACTTTTGAGAAACTAAGGTAGGGGCGTAAGTTTTAGCAAACGAGTTTACTTCTCTCAAAAGACATTCTAAGTAAAACTTTTTGCAAATAAAAACAAAGTTATTGGAACATTTGTCCATATAAGAAATAACAAAATTCCTATGGAATTTTCGAAGAAGAGTTTCATCTTCTTTAGAAAGATGGTTATTTTGCTTTGAGCAATTAACTGAAGGGACTTCTTCTAGTTTCAAAGCAACTTTCTTCAAGATCTTCCCTTTCCATGCTGATAAGATATTTTGAACTCCTAAACATTCTTCTAATTGCAAAACAAACTTTGAGATTCCCTTATCGATAGCTTTTAAAAGGCAAGACTCTTTAAAAGAGTACAATCGAAATTTCGTGCCTTTCATGAAAAGGTCTCTTAAGTTACTAGAAAGCAAAATTGAGGTATCGTGACTACATCTCCTAAATCAGCATCAATAAAGCTTTAAAATCTCTTACTTTTACAATAACAAGGTTCTCTAAGGATAGAAGATTTTGAATGCTCTAAAAGCCTTTTACCTATCTCTCCATAGTTGAAAGCCTTTTGTCCTAAAGTTTTTACATACTTCCAAGCTACTACTGGATGCTTCCAAATTCTTCTCACAAAATGAGGGAGAGAATCCATTACTTCAGGAGACTTCAAAATTGAGTTTAAGCCTATCTTGTCAAGAGAGGGAGAAGTAAAAATACAAATCAAGAATTCCTTATTTAGATATACTTCTTTGCTTTAAAAGAAAGCTTTTACTTTTAAGAAGCAATCCAATGAAGTTTTAAGTTGTATATAATGGAGCTTACTTAGATTCAAATCCTCAAAAAAAAAGTTTTCCAAGGTGTATTGAAGTTTAAAAAGAACTTAAACATTATATTTTTCAAAAACTTTTATTGAAAAAAGACCCAGAGACATTAATCTATCTAGGTAGAGTAGTCTTCTTTTTTTTATAGTCTCAAGAAGCAAAAACTCTTGGAACTGAGGAAGTTCAAGGAACTAAAGGAGGAGGAAGTGGGAGGCAACTCACGAACAACATGTGAGATTGCAGAAGAGCTAGGACAACTCCATAACATAACTTTTACACAATGTCTATTGACAATAGTTGAATGCTTGCAAATTTCAATTGTTAGATATTCTTAATGACATGAAGGGGCTTTCAGATGGAAATAATACACTGTTTCAAACTAAGTTGCTTCATTTGCCAGTCTTTTCTTGGTTTAAAATGTCCAGTTATGCAAGCTACACAGCTGTGCATAAATTCTTCTTATTCCTGGAACCATAAAGGCCATCTGAAATACACATCCACTGATGACAAAAAAATAATCCTCCCAACTCACAGGATATGGAGAATTGCCAAGGATACTGTTTTGCCAACAACAAATCAATAAACAAATGACTCCTTGAAGTAATGTGCCGGATGCTCCAATATCAAAATACCAAACCACATCTGAAGTACTGCTCACACTGAGTGAACTGACCTCAAGGTTGGGGTTAGAACTGCATACGAAAAAGGAGCACTCTTCAGCCACATAATTTGCTGACATTCTAGCTGAATCCTTATATACATTCACTGATATAATGGCCTTGCTAATTAGAATAATGTCACCTTTGATTTGCCTGCATCAACCTTTGCCTTGTTAGATGGCTGTCCTGAAGCAGCCTTAGACTGCGTACCAGCTTTGTGCTTGCCTTGACTCCTATCACGACAGCAAGTGTTTGATCACTGCTACAAGAAGAGGAAGATTTATACTTGTTTGTTCGCCCTCCAACAACGAACCCACTAACTCCTCAAACTGAAGAGGCTGAGCATCGTCCCTTGATAAAGTGAGAGAATTGTGGAAACCCAGGTAGGACTCGAGCAATGACTACAATGTCCTGGAGATCAAATCTTTTTCAGAGATAATCGCATCAATATTCTTAGATCTTAGTCAGATGCTCTGACATACTGTGACCCTCATGCATATTCAGATTCTCAAAAACCCTTGCCTCATTCTTTGCCTAATACATGGGTTGTAAAACATACCATGCACGCAAAGAGGTCTTGCAAGACCTGATATGTGGAATAACAAACCTTTTGATAAACAAAGATAGCAAGGCAAGAGCATGGGCATCATGGGCATCCCATCTCCTTTGTTCAGCTGCAGCATTGCAATTAATGCAAGGTGTCAGTGCAACCACCACCTTGGCCTCTGTTCTACCACATGTGGCTGGCACATTAGGTATAGCATCTATGGGACGGGGTTCATCTCCATTCAATAGACCCTATAGACCTTTGGCAACCAACACATTCTTTACCATGAAACTTCACAAAGAATAATTGGCGCCATCAAGCTTGTCCTTCTAGGATGAAGCTCTATCAAATAGGTTATCATTTGAGCCATATTTCCCTGCACGACTGACTGTAATCTCTAGCTATAAAGTGCAATACAAAACACAACAACGAAATGCACCACTTTCTAAATGCAAGTACCTGCGAATGACAACCCCTAGCATGATGACCTACGATAGAACTCAACTAGAGCAAAAGAAGGCTCCAAATTCAAGTAAAAAGAATGCAATTTTTGCATCAAAGTCTACTCTTAACTGAGCACATACTCAACAAATATTGCCCTGGTTTTGATCAAAAGTCAACCACCGGGCAATCACCGCAAAACCACTAGGCAACCACCAGGCAACCACCATAGCAGCCACCAGAAATCACCGCGCTTGTTTGGGTCCATGGTCCACCACCGCGCTTGTTTAGGCAAAAACCTCAAAAAACAGAGATTTTGACTGCTTTTTCCAAATACAGGCTACCTTGAAGTGAAATAACCTCATGCAACACTCACATGGAGTTATAGAACAGGTCATGCCATTTAATCTGAATGATGGAATAACCTTGTTTCAAACTCTGGATCAAAAGTTACAGCACTTAGTTTGTACTGAGCCATAACTGTATCAACCGACTTCCCAGTGGGAGGGAGAAGGGCAGTGACCTAAGCCCATTATTGTTACCTGCATGGTGTCACGCCAGTGGGACTCCCTATTCCAAGATGGCAATAGCCCAATCTCCATGGTAGAAGAGTTCAGTTTTCGAGAAGATTTATCCATCTGTGTAAGAATGACATTGGTACGAAATTCAAATATAAGCAGTAAGCTATATAGTGAAATCGTATTTCCAATTCCCTCTGCAGTTTGCTGCTGTAAACAAATCCTACGTGCGTGTGATTTTGTCTGTTGATGTTTTGCCCAGCTGATACAAGGGGAAATGACCTCAAAAATGAGAGCTTGAAGTGCTGAAGAACAAGTCAGGCCTGTAGAGAGAAGCAAAAAGACCTTGGAATTTGTTCACAAACGCCCACACTAAGCAAAAACGAGCTGAGATTGAGACGACCTAACTGGAAGTAAGTCCAGTCCTACGGACTGAGTGGTCTTCTCCCAACCAAGCAATGGCAAGCACAAAAAGCCTAGCACAGGAGTGTAGCCATCGAAGGAAGGAGGCCAAGATCTTCTCCTCTGATATCAAATGTTCAACAAACTGTATGATCAACACACATAGTCGTATGGTATTGCTAGACTGTGTGTTACACATGCAAACCAAAATGAGGATACTTATCCTCTACACTAACCCTAATGCCAACCCTTGGGCAAAAAACATCCTAACCGGAGGGTAGTTCACACCAACCTACTCATAATTTAACACTCACCATCTAGTATTCATCCTGGAAGCAGTCCACATATGCTAAGTGTAAGCATCAAGAGGAATGGAGATTGAATATCGGGTTATAGCAAACCCTCCTCCAAAGAAAGTATTTCTTTATTCCTTGAAATTACAAAGCTGAGAGCACACAAGCTGAGGGAAGCTCAACTGGAGACCTCAAGATGACTTCAAAGCTGCAAGGCCAACGCTCGAAACACATGAAGACTCCACAATGTGCAAAGCTACTCCTGAACATGCCGTTAACTGCTTCTCCACAATGCTCCAAGGTGGAGACCAAGTTGGTGTGGAAAGTGGTATACGAGTTCTGCTTTTAGAGACTACCCTAGCTTTCTAGAAACTAGTGGGCTAAACAGGTTGTGGTGATCCCATATCGCAAGAAGAGCCTTTGCCAATGCCCTAACTGTGCTCTGCAGGGGCTTTTTCCCTGGCTGTTGTGTTCCCAATAGATGATCTACCGGAGCCTTGGATTCCTAAGATTAAGCATCACGCTTTGACCAGAACGTATTTCTAACAGCCATCCTGAATCAATGTGCGATCGTAGAGCATGTGCATGCTTTGAAATACAGCCCTCCAGAATCAGTGTGCTCTCCTAGAGCACGTGCATGCTTTGATATGTATGGCATCCCTGCTATAACCCAGACCTAGGTTCACCACAGACAACAGAGCATGGTGGAACGTCCACCCGGGCGTAGCATAAATGGATAGATGGATGTGACAAACGTTCTTTACAAACTGCTATAGACGTACCAAATCTTCAGATTGGCTCATAGCTGGTCACATTTTAAGGCTTCTCCTTTCTCTCCATTGCTAACTTCTGCACTTTCTGCATTTGCGTACTACTTCCAGGAAGCCAAGTTTTTATTAAACTATATTGCTAATGAGAAGCCTTTTGATTGGCAAATATCTTTGTCATAACGTGGGATAGTGCGACAGGTTCACGGAGCTACTGCCTCATCTTAAGGCTAGCCTGCAGCTTCACTTTCTTTCGTTACTTCTTGGTATTTAACACACGTAATGCCTACAGTCGTCCGCAGCCCGCACGACCACACAAGGGTAGATTTTTGAAATGTAAGTCTAGAAAAACGTAGTGCTGATTCTATTCATCCTCCGCAATCCCGCAAGAGCTGCTAAAATTTTGCTCTCACGTCGAGCATGCAGGGAAGCCTTATCCTGCACAAGTTTGTCTCCTACATTACAGCAGGACGATCGCATTGGCAGCGCCACGGAACTCTCAGCTCCTAAGAGCCACGCCAGCTCCGGGCAGACGCGATTAGCGAAGCCAAAGACAACCTTGTCAATGTAACAAATTCAGACGGCTCAGGTGTATGATGCACCCTTGGAACGATGAAAAATGTGGAGAAAGGAGCGGAGGCAAGCACGTAGTCTGCTGTGCGGGACGCAAACCGATAAATTTTCAAGCGAATAAACAAACAGAAATACATGAGCAAAGCTGAGATCTGAAGGAGAAACACGGTACAAACCAGAAATGCTGGAGGAACTGGGAAGCTTGAAAGGGAGCAGAATTAGGGTAAACGAAAGAGGAGCGAGCAGCAGGTAGAGGATGATGAAGAGCAATGGCAATGGCAATGGCAATGGCAAATGCAATGGCAAAAGATGACAAGGTGCCTGTTGTATTTACTTTCCCAAAGTCGTAGCAAAATGCATAGCTTATAGCTTCCCCTCTAGTCAATACTAATAAGTCCCCCTTTCAAGTGTCGCTAGAACACTCGAAGGGGCTTCCTTAGAGCCTCTTTACGCCACATGTCTCTTTTGCAACTCTCTAAGATTTGGTTGCTCGTTCAAACGTTCACCCGTCGTGGCATATTTGTTATGATTGTGTTTGCACAGAAGATTGATTTTCTGGGAAGGGCTCAAAGAAAAACTTGCCAGGTTGCAAAGCCTGAATGCCTGCAGATAACTTATTGAAAACTCCTCTGCGTGAACCAAAATCCTAGCTTTTGGCTAGTTTTTTGTGATTTGCAATCAGGCTCTACGCGGGAACAGGCTCTTGAAGACTCTTCACGCAAGACAGATGGTTTGCAAAGCACCCTATCACCCGCTGTCCAAGCTTACCTACAATCGGTTTTTTTTTTCCCCCTACTCTAGAACTGAGGCTCATGGAGCAACCAAGATTTCCCCAAAAAAAACTAGCCACATGTGAATCAAGTTCAAATTTGGCACCCACCTAATTTGTAAACCAGAGCCTTTGAGTGAACAAGCTCTTAGGCAAACCATAGATGGCCGAAACCAAGCGTGTGAATAGCATCAGTCTTGTTGACAAAAGGGTTATGGAATACTCACCTAATGTCTTGAAGCATCCTAATAATTATATGCATGTGAATTCAATGTCCACCTTGGCTTATATTGTTCCCATCCATCATTATAATGTGCTTGCCCCGTTCTTAAGGGACCTACAATAAGGTTGCCTAGGATACGAGCAAGCCACGTGCGTGTGAGAGTTTACGGAGCATATACAAGAGTAATTAAAGTCGTATTTAAAAAATTAATCAAACATGAAATTGAGAAAATATTTACAAGCTACACCAGTCCTTCCAACACTTATGGCTTATAATCCAATAAAATATTTGCCAATAGATAAATTAAACCCCCAAATATGCAAGTTTTATTCTAGAGTGGAGTATTTGAGTAATATCATAGTAAAGGTAGCTAATGGAAATCTCCAAATGCTGGAGACATACCTCCTCTAAGGTCTAGCCACTTGCCACCATTGCACCAAGTATGTTAGTCAGTACTATGCATGATGACAATTGTTTATTTCTATCACCAAAATAGAGGGACGCATCAAGATGAGTGGGATTATCACATAAATGATATACAACTTTGCCAACATGAAAAGATGACTCCAATCAAGATGCCAAATTAAAAAGTGAAAAGATGACTCCAATCAAGGCAGAGCAATTAAATGAATGAGGGTAGCAAACTCATACTAAACCTCATATGGATGGTTCAAAGAATTAGTGAGCAATTCTCAAGACCTCGTTAATTCCCCAACTTAAGCTTTTGTAGATAAAGCCATCCAATTATTATTATAAGCTCATCAAGTTCTAGCATAAGTAGATTTTGGAAATAGAAAATCCCACTCATTCAAGTCAATCAATCAATTATGATAAAAGTATATTTCTCTTGTTTTGCATAGCCTTAAAAATTGTTTCCATTGAATCAACAACATCACACCCATTCTCCCTAACGTCACACCCATTCTCCCCAACATTCTTTCCCCATTGGGCACATCACTACCCCAATATTTCTTTGAGCCTTTTACTTTCTTTACATATTGAATCATGTAGCATTAAGCTGTTGTCAAATTGAAAGGAGTCAACAAGAGATATGGTATGGCATTTTCTCCAAGGAAGGAGTCTAGTTTTTGTAAAGTCTCAAACCATCTAATTTATTTGAGACGTGTGTAAAATGCAAAACTTATTCACTTGAAATGAAAGTATTAATATTTCATCGCAATGCCCAAATGGTTGTGGCTTATTATCTAGTGTTAGCTTGTATGAAGATGAAACATGGGTCCTATATACTTCTTTTTCCTCGTATAGTACTAGGGTGTGGATTATGTATTATAACAAGTAATCTATGGATTTCACTTTCTTGCTGAAAGACAATCTTTAATGATTTAAGCTTGTCCTTGTCGATTTCTTTATTAAAAAAACAATCTCACTCAATTTTCACAAATAACAGATTTCACCTAATCAATTTTTAGTGCACCAAGCACATGCTCTCAATGAGGAGAACAAAAAAGCCTACATTATTTTTTTGATATGTTACATTACATCCCCCCATTGTGGGATGCTTGATTTTTTCTCTCAAAAATCCTTTTGCTTGTGTCTAGCATGGATTTAAGACCATATAGTTCTCATTGTACACATTCTTCAAGATTAATTAAGCCTAGTTTTGTTGAAAGCAAAGACCTATATAAGCTTGTTTTAAAAGGGCTATGAACCCTCCTCCAATGGCATTGTGGTGCCACCAAGAGGATGTCTTTACCTTCCCATCTCGTCTAGCTTCAAAGCTAAGATTAAATTCTTTGTAGCTAACATACAACATCAAAAAGATGTAATGATGAGATGAGTTTGAGTGATTTGAACCTTCTTTAATGAATGGGGCCGTAGGGCTTTCTTCATGGATTTGCAAGCACATTGCCTTTCAAACACTATTACACATAAGGGCATTTCTTGACGCTTATTCGTGATGTCATCAATGTTTGCAATCAAAAAGTTCAAGAAGAAAGCTTTAATATAAATATCAAAGTAATCATTCAAGCAGGCATTAATATATCATACTTTAAAATCAAACACTATTACACATAAGGGCATTCCTTGACGCTTATTCGTGATGTCATCAATGTTTGCAATCAAAAAGTTATAGAAGAAAGCTTTAATATAAATATCAAAGTAATCATTCAAGCAGACATTAATATATCATACTTTAAAATCTCCTCCCACTTTCTCAAGGATGGGTAATTCAACTAGGAGGCATGCTCACATCTTATATAAGCTATGGAGCATATAAACTTCCAAACTATCTCTTTGTATACTCACCGTAAAGTCTCATTGTCTTTCTCCTTGTGTCTCTTGCAACGACTCTCAATTTGATTCCATTGACTAAAGCAGCTAACAATATATTTGGAGTAGCTGTATCAACAATACTATAACATCAAGAAGAAAAAGGTCAACTTATCAGCCCTCTATAAGGCACACCTTGTCTCTACACACGCGGCATACACCTATAGCTCTGCTCCAAGGTTTAAGAGGAACAAACCAAGGGGTGAATGCAAGTAGTAATGAACCAAGGAGGAGTGAATCGTTGGAGTAGAATGAAATAGGGAGTTGAAAACTATAAAAGTTGGGGATGGACATCTAGATTTCCATCTTGAGGTTGCACTTAATCGAACACTAAGCTTCTCGATCTAGAAGAAACTCCTTCATCTTCATTCAATGTTCACGAAGACTGTGAGAGCCCTTTAGTAATAAGGCTCCGATGCCATATCAAAAATCATGAGCTGATCAAGTGCCAAATGCACAATAGAAACTAGAATTCTAAAGGGACTTCATATTGAAATACTCCTCCCTAGTGCTATAGTCGACTAGTAGCACAAACAAATAATTGATTAGTGTACACATAGAAAGATATTTGATGAATTCAATTAAATGGGATACACCAAACCAGCTTCTTGATTACATGAAGCTATCAAGGAGTTTAATTCCCTAATCTAACCTTGTTAGAATATAGAATAGCACCCAAGCTACAAGTATGAAGAGTTGGTGAGAATCCTACATGCGTCTGTGGAGGGATTTAGAGGAATCCTATGTCGGCTCACTCAAGCTCACTTGTGTTACTACTACAGTGCAACTAGTAGTGTGCAAGTCTTGTTCAATACCTTAACTCATTGATTTTGGAAGATGGGATTTCAGCTTCTCTACCATGTTAAGTCTCAACATCTTCAACAAAGAATCTAACCTCTTCTCTTCGTAATAGTTAGTTGCCTTATCAAGTTGAGTGACCTTATCATCAAGCTACTTCTCTTACTTTTGCCATCAATACCATGGCCATGGTGCCATCCCTTGGAATTAATTTGGTAATTAGAGAGATATTTTATCCTGATGTATAGCTTGTTAGTTAACATTTGAATCAATGCTCTAACTCATCTTTAAGTTGTTAGTAGTTTTTCCTATCAGTTGGGTCCCACTCAGATCCCTACACTACCAAATCCTAGTTTGGCTTTTTCCTACTAAATCTTAGTCTTCAAAAGCTAGTCTAGGTTTGGACCATTCACCTAGATCCTTACCTAGTTTAACATTTGGTATTGAAATTTACTACTTAGAAACTCAATTCCAAACTATTCCATCATGTGGATCCTTGTCCTTTTTACACAGGGGCTCAAATGTGTGGCAATGATCTCCAACATATGTGGTCATTTATGCTACAATAAGCAATCAACATAATGTTTTGGTCAAATGCTATGATGAGCAATATACATAATGTTTTGGTGCCATTGCTGGGGAAATTAACACTTACACGAAAGTGGTTCGTGCATGAAGAAGAAACCTTTTTAAATACTATCATGAATAAAATACTCAAGGGCAAGGAGTAAGAATATGCTTCATTTTAGCATCCTTGAGCACTCTACTCTCGTATGCCACCACTCTACCGTCCTACATAAGTACCCCCGCCTACGCTATTCCCACATGCATCAGCTTGGATAGCAAAGGGTTTGCAAAGATCGGGTAGTATGGGAGCAAAGTTTCTCTTTCAACTTCTCAAAAGCTGTAATCTCAGTGGTACCGCATGTGCAGGTGACCCCTTTCTTCTGTAAGGCATGGAGAGGGGATGCAATCTCTGCAAAATATCGGATAAATCTCATGTAGTATGAGCACAAGCCCAAAAAGCTACCTACTTCATGGACGTTCTTCATGTGTGGCCAATTCCTTATAGCCTCTATTTCGGTGGGGTCCATCCTGACTCCATCCTTGGAAATAATGTGTTTGAGAGAAAATGGATCTCATGCATGAAAAATTCACTTTTCTTGGTAAAATTGAAGTGGTTCTAGCTTAAGCACTTGCTACAACCATTGTAAAACCATTATGTTGCTCTAAACAATATCTTCAAGATAAGATATCGGCATAGCAATAGAGAGGCAATTTTTCCTAGAAGTTTTGTTAATTGTTCAACCTTCCGATTTATGCATCGAAAGATAGAACATTTTGAAGGATGTGCCATACTCATATTTATTTAACACACCTCTACAATTCCTTATCCCCTCCCCATGGTTCCTTATCCCCTCCCTACAATTCCTTATTCCATTCCCTACAAAGTCCTTATCCCATTCCTTATTCCCCCTACAAATCCTTTATCATCCCTTGCAATTCCTTATCCCCCCTACAATTCATTCTCCCTCCCTATAGCTCCTCACCACCTCATATAATTCCTTATCACCCCTTACAATTCCTTGTCCCCCCTAAAATTCCTTACCACCCTCCTAAAATTCCTTACCACCCTTCCAAAATTCCTTATCATGCCCTTGTGTTTTAGGAACCTTAATTGGATCCCATGGAATGTATTGAAGCCTTCTCTTGCCATTCTCTTCCGCCCACAAAAAAGGCCAAAACATTCTCTCAATCTCCATCCAATGCAGTTTCTTAAAGGACCAAACTAATGTTATATAGGTGGCTGCTGCAATAAGAACATGCTATACTATCAGTAACCTAGCATTCCAACCTAATGGCAGCCCTGCCCATGCCTTTAGCTTTTGCCTTGTCTTTCACCCAAACAAATATTTACTGAAGAGTGACTCCTAAACCCAGGCCCCCCCAAAGCTATTTGACTATCTCCACCCTCTTGATCTTTGGCCCAATGCACAACCAAAAGCTAGGCAAAAGATTTGCAAGAGCTTGAACAAAGCTCTAGCATAGTTCTCGTCCTACGAGTGTAGCACTATGTCATCGGCAACAAAAGGATGGGTACAGTGTGGATTGCTTAACTCCTTCACATGACCCTCTTCCTTTGCCTTCTTGTTGATAAGAGCTATAAGAGGAACTACACCACAAAGCAAAAAGCAGCCAAAGGAAAGCCTTGCTTAATGGATCAACATAGATCATAACAACCCACAACACCCCCATTAAGGCATGGAATCATAGAAGCTTGACCAAACAAAAGCCGCCAGCATCTTGTAAAAACTAGGACCAAACCCTAATTTCTCTAGCATAGCCAACATAAGATCTCACCAAACTTTGTCATAAACTTTGTCTAGGCCAATACTAAAATAAAATGCACCTTTGTTGACTAGCACATGCATAATCTAGAGTGGCTAAAACATTTAGAATATCCTCCACTATATTTATTGATCTAATGAACCCTGTTTGCACCCGGTCATTGACTTCATGCAGACATCCCAAATTCTAAGAAACAAAGCCTTGGCAATGATATGAAGAGTTAAGCATTGTTATAGGGTGCCAATCCCCATAACAAGGTGTGACTGGTGCTTTGGGAACAATTTGACTAGATTAGCATTAACATTAGTAAACAATGAGCCCTTGGCTTTAACAATACTAACTAGATCTTCTTTCAGCATGTCACAAAAGAAAACAAAGAATTCAATAGTGACGCCATCTAGGCCAAGTGCTTTCTCCTTTTCCATAGAAGAGAGTGCTTGCCAAAACTCATCTACTATGATGGCTCTATCCATAAAGATATCTGATCATCCAAGAGCCTGTAGTCAACATGAGCCAATGCCTTAGCTAAGCTTGCAAAACACAAAGCATATTGAGCATTGGGTTCCTCCATAATGCCGCTCAATTTCAAGCAAAAAAACCTCTACAATGTGCTAGAATCCCATGATGATGTTCCAATGTTTATGAGTGATCCAATCTACCACTTCCCTTTCCTATTTTTGTTTTACTAATTTCAAAAGAAAGATTTGAGGGGTAGTCCCCCATGGCCAGCTAGGTATGGCGACTTTGAACCCGAGCAGACTCAACCTCGATCAAGTTCCTAAGATTGAATCGCCTCTCCACCTCTACTAGCAAGGTCCCATGTATTCTCCTCAACTACCAACCTCAAGGAGTTTCTAATCCCAAGTAGCCGATCCTCAAGACCAGTCTTATTTTTCATGTCAACAACATGCCACTCCTTGGCAACTTTGTGAATAGCACAGATGGGGTGATCCCAATGGTCACAAGGGTCCATAATGCCATTGATGGCTCCTTTCCACATTTTTTGGATCAGATGACAAATCTTCTTAGATTGTAGAAATTTGTTATCAAACTTGAAGGGGATGTCAAGATACTGCCCCAAGGGGATGAAGTGAACAAATTTCCATAGAATGGGAAGATGCTCAGAGAGACACAAAGACAAATATATGACCCTCAAAAGGGGAGGGAAAATCACTAGCCCTCCTTAGATGCATCAAAGTAATCAAGCCTACCTGCTCTGAAGTCTAATCCCCATGAAAACCCAACAAGACCCTTTGTGGCTAACTCCATAGAGTCAACCCAAGCCTCTCTTTTTCCACTAGACATAACTTGGCCCCGAGTGAGACCTATTGTTTAATGACCTCGTCATGTTTCAGTCTCCTCCATATATAGCCAACGATGTCTCGACAAGTTTAACTTGAGCTGTCTCCAACACTCACATATCTTAGATATACTGTTAGGTGCATACCTACAAAGGACATTTAAGACGAACCCTACAAAGACCTCAACCCCAAAGAAGTACCCCTCATTACTACTAAATAACCCCCTTGCAAAAAGCAATTGATGAACCAGAGCAGTAGACCCACCCTTCCCATGACTTGGACAAGTGACAAAACACAAAAACTTAGCTATCAAAAATTGATCCAAAGACTGTCATTCATCCACACTTCAATTCTTGCAGAAGCACCACGTTGTGCTTTTGCTTTCTTCTCCGATGTGCACACCCCCTTTGCTTGATTTTATCACATTATCCTCATAGATTCAATACAAACCCACCACCACCTTCAAACTATAAATCCCCGACTCACCAAATACTTTATAGGCCTTCACAAGAAAGTGGAATTGCCCCACCCATGTCGTTATTCCTTTTGGGCATACATTTTAAAACTTTAGCATTTCCCTTCGACTATGCATCCTCCAAGGGGCCTTGAGTCCTTCCCTTATCCTCCGGCAACATTTTCTTGTGGTTAGAGATTTGGGGAGGACTTTATCAACACTTGGAGTAATCTGCTTTTCATCTTCTAAGACCTACTCAGAAGCACTTGCAATGATGTGCCAGATTGAGGGTCCTTATGATTAGCTTTTTGCCCCTTGTTCCTTAGGATCCTTTGGAAAAGGTCTTCCATCAATCTCTTGCACTCGCCCTTTCTTACCCATGACCTTCCAAGAATTTTCTTTCAAAGTACCCTTAGTCTTTTCTTTTGTCTTCTCTAGAATCCTTTCCTCTTGATGATTTAGAATGGTTTGCAATCCTTTCATGTCACATGCTACTTCATTTGATAGTCGACTTGACTTAGGAGAAGACCAGGAGTCTTAAGAGGTAGTCCCCCATGTAAGATTTGTATTTTGATGTTAGAAGGGACAAAGGCTTGGTGTATCCAACAAGAGCTTGCTACATTGACTAGGAGATTAGAAAGGATAAAAAGAACCCCTCTAGGTTACAAGCATAGGATCAAGCCCATGCAACCAATGGAGAGCTTGGCATATGGTGGTGGAGCAAGGAAGCGTAGGGTGAAAGCTACAAGGTATGTATATTTGGACTATTTTGTAATTATGAAGCATTACTTACAAATGAGTCTTTTATTTTTCTAATGTTATCATGATTTTTGCAAAATTTTGATGGAGGAGGTTATTTGAAGAAATTCCTCTGACAAAATTTGTGTTGTAAAGAGTGTAGTTAAGAAGAAAGAATTCATTTCTATTCTTAGGGACCCCCGTCGGCGTGCATTGCGACATGCAATATTACAAGAGATTACAACTGATTTAGATAATCTTGTAGATCTATCGGAAGTTGTCCATGCATGTGATGCTATTGGCATTAGTCAGCAAGGGTACTTTGCTATGTATAATACCTTTGTAAATGCACTTCGAGGTCAAGGCATTCAGAATCCTCTATTGCCAAGACCAGTATACGTTAGAAATGCAAGGAAAGAAACAAATTCTAGTGTTCAAGATTTGTTGGGTGGATTTATACACATCTCAGAAATCATGATGTTGGAAGGCACAAACAAGACAAATGTCCAACATAGCAAAAAGAAAGGAGGACCAACTATCAAAGGGGCAAAGCAAGGACCAAGGACATTTGAGTACACAGAGCATAATAATGTTTCCTTGGATGTACGTAGGGTCCAAGCTACAATGGTGGAGTTTTACAACATGAAAGCATGGGGTAGGTTAAAATTAGATTGTTTAGAGAGCTGCAATTTTTATTGAAATCTTTTCTAATCATGTAAATCTTTTAATTTTTTAGATTGTGAAGGAAAGTCAGTGCTCATTATCAAATTGGATGAGTGTGAGGTTGTAAAAGGCCACAAGTTGGAGAGGGTTAGTATTACTTTGATGAATAAAGCCTCGAACATGCCAAAGATAAGGAAATTAGGGAAGATTTTAGTGTGCAATCGGAAAAGCACATTTGGTGGCTTGCCACGTTTGAACTTCCTAAAGAGACACACTCATTCTTGAAATGGGTATTTGATAGATCTCCAATTCCAAGTATCATATAGATATGCAAATGAAAGGAGAGTTGCTTCAAGTTGAAGGGTTCATATCATTTAAAGTTGAATGGCACATGACAAAGATCTTAAGACATTGAAGTGTATGTTTGGAACAGAATTGAGTGCAAATGTGACATATCCGTGTCTTTATTGTATGCACTTACACCAACTTCAAGGCAGTAACATAGGAATACATAGAGGAAAAGAGCAAATAAAAAGAGGAAAAACTTTGGGAATGTGAAAGATGTAATGAATGACATCACAGATGATGATGCTAACAAACGGATGTATTGGAGCAATGGAGTAATGAGCTACAATCACGTATTTGCCATCAATAATCAATTACATTCTACCATGATTATTGATGTACATATATCATATATGGAAGTAAATAATACACTGCAAGATTCCACTTGAAAATGAAAGCTTAAAGTTGAAAATCTACAAGAAACATAGTTTCCAAAGGATTCTATTACAAAAAATATTTACAACCATCTTTGCAGAAAATTGCTTTTGACAACCAAAATTGGTGTCCATAGTGAATATAACAAAAAATCCTAATCTACGGCCTAATATATGGGTCTTCTTTGATCTGCCTTGCTAGCTGCATGTCTTTTGCCATGACCGTAACCCTCTTGGCATGGATTGCACACAAGTTTGTGTCCTCAAGAAGGGTTATGGTCACCACTTCTTTTGCTTCTTGTATGGCAACCAATGCGATTGATTGAATACAATAGTCATCCCTGTAGGACTGCATAATCTCTTTCACCAATCAAGTGAACAGAGCTCTTGGGATTAGAAGGTTCACGCTACTTTAATACTTTCTTATCTCTTGAAGCGCCTTCCTTCTAGGCTTTCTGCGGTGTCTTCTAGGGACTCCACCTCCACCTCCACCTCCACCTCCACCTCAACTACTATGAGCTTTGCCTTTTCCTTTTGCTATGTGATGCAATTCTAGCAAAGATTTTCCACCCTATCTAGAATGTGGAAAGTCTTGAGTAGCATTGTGCCATGCGGGTCGTTGTTGGCTGCCCTTTGTTTGTTGAGCCATTTGAATCCACATTTGCATGGCATCTTCTTGTCCTTTGGCCCATTCTTCCAATCTGCGTCTTTTGTGCTCTTGTTCTTCTGGTCTGCTTTTTGGCTCTTGAGGTGCCTCGGGCTGACTTTGAGGATTTGATTGCTTCCCATAATCTTCTTCATCGTCATCTGTTTGCTCATTGGTTTCTGTCCTCTCCTCCTCCTCCTCCTCCTACCTCCTCTTTATTCTCTCTTTGATCATTGCATTGTGTACATCAGGAGGGATTGGAAGCTTTGTTCAGGAATAATCGGTCTTCCAATTTGCTTTGTTCTTGCCATGTCGGTGATGGTGGGGCTATGGGAGATGTGACGATAGGAAGGAATGTACTAGTATGAGAGAGTATTGGTGGTACTAAGAAAATGAAGGTATTTGCATATATATAGGGGTACATTTGTTTTTGTGCATCTTTATTAGTTAGCCCCCCCCCCTTCCCCCCCCTGAACCCCTCCTCCCCGCCCCCCTATTTGTCATCGCCCCCTCGAGGGTTAACCTCACAAAAGTTTAGTGTATCACGTGCATTGTAAAGAAGGGATATTTCTCAAGAAAATTACTAAAACATTGGGTTTTTTCATTCAACTTTAGGAAAAAATTATGTAAAGAGGGGTGTTTGTTTTGGGGAAAAAAACGTATTTAAGGGGTTAGATGGAAGAGTTCCATAATAAGCTTAAGGGAGAGATTTAAGAGAATTTTAAAGGAGAAATGAAGAGCTCTCTAGGCACAAAATTTTAGAAGGAAGTGAAGGAGCAAGTTGAAAGGTAGCTCAACTCAAAAGAAAATCAAGATTGGAGGACTACCACACAACTCGAATGTAGCAGAAGATTCCGAGGAGTGAGACCTTCAAAAAACTCTACAAAGACCTACCAAGAATTGAGTGGAGAGATGCAAATTTCGACATGGTTTAGGAAGGATCTTATGGGATTATCACTTTCAACACAAGAGAGGAAAGAACGTGGATTCTTAGATAGTCCCAACAAGTTGAAAGGACTTGTAGTGTGGATTACTAAGGAACTCACAAAAAGTCAACTAAAGAGCAAAGCCTTAAAGCTTGCAAAGGTAAAGGCATCTAGAAAAGACTGTCGAACCCAAGATGGCAAGGCAATGATCAAAGACTTCAAAGAAAAGCCAATAGATCCTCAATCTATAACTCATGTATGATCTCCATTGGCTTTCTATTTTTCTATTTTGGTTCTCAGATGTATTGGTGGAACCGATTTGTAATCAGAACTTCATATGATCTCTTTTATGAGATAATTAAAATTTTCATTTTTTGCTCACACACACACACACACACACACACACACACACACACACACACATATACATATATATGTATGTATGTGTATACACAAGCACCAAATAGCTGAGAGCATCATCTTCTAACCTTCCATGGCTTATAAGTTTGAAAACCAACTTCATGTATTTTTTATGGCAATAAAGGCAAAATTTGGAATTTTGCCTAGTCTTTCATGACCTTGTAAGCATGGATCTACAAAACATCATCTTTGTCACAATGTCATCCTTTGGCGACAAGCAAGAAAGAATCTATCAAGTAGCTACAAATGTTTCAAGACTACCATCACAAAAACATGCTTGCTTTTCTTTCTCTCTCTAAGTTTCATTTACATTGTGACTTACATACATATGAGGATTACCAATAGTAGTATCATGATTCATGTTATTCAAACATATAACCAATCAATTATCTGGCACCACATTTTGACTTACATACATATGAGTATTTTAAATCAACCAATAATATCATGTGCATGTTATTTTAATAAACATTGTTAGCTCCACAAACTACACCATTATGAATATGGGGAGCTACCCTTGTGACCTTGATTTCTATGGTAGATATTATCCTTGTGGTCATTATCTCTCAATGATTCTACTCTATGGCAAAATATCCTACTCTAATAGTTGGAGCTTCATGAAGTAGAAGCTTGAGTAGAGAGTCTACATATAAGAGAATGCAAGAGCAAATTCCACTGATTAAATAACTCTTAACTTAAAAAGGGCCAATTCAATAAAAAGAAAGAATGTTTTAAAAATAAATGAAGAATGAAAGAAATACTAGAGATGGACCTACCAATGTAACATGATCTCTAAAGGCATGGCCCAAGAGGCCTCTAGCAACCTACAAGCAACATTCCTTTTCGTAGATGCCACTAATATAGAATATAAAAGCAAATATCAAAACATAGGAAAGCATCAAGCGACTTGAAGTTGTATATCGCATGTGAGATAATACTTCCTATTCTTTTAAAGAAAGATCTAAAGGCCACATCAAGTAACTAAGATACATAAGGGTGATCTTTAAATCTTTGATCTCTTTACCAACACTTTCTATCTTTAATGACCTCTTAGGCTTTACTTAATTCACATATGCTCTACTTTAACTCACATTGAAGAAGCTACATGAGATAAAGTGTGGAACAAAACTTTAAAAATAAATTAACGAGAAATAATAAAGAAACTGTACCTGGGGTCAGGCCAACTGGTATGCGATCACCGAGCATAGCAAGAGCGACAGTCAAGCACCATTTTATAGCAATGGGTGCCAATGATTTCAGGATATTGACCTATAGGTGAGTAGCAGTGAGTGCACCGAGCATGTGCTAAATGGAAGGACAGTTTAGGTAGAAGAAAAGTTGTAACAAGGGGGAAAGAACAAGAGAGAAGTGTGCCAAGTTCTATTCCTCAGACCTGAGTTGATAGGCCAGGGAGTGTTCATTACAAGCCAAGGCAACTTGGTTGTACGTGGTGATTCTGGTGAATGAATGAGCAATATTTTCACTTCTTAGGATTGCAAGAGCAAGCATCTTCATGAGACACAGTACCAGGTTGGAAACTAACCTGAGGGATTTGAGTTAGCGGGGTGAGTGAGCACGAGTGTCAACATTTTGGCAATCCTACTGGGGAGAGGTCAAGTGAATTGCAAGTTGACAAGCTATGAGGGTAGGAAATTTAGAGAACCGAGTCAGTATCCTTGGTGTTAGTGGGGAAAAGGAGAGTTCATGATTACGCATGATGAAGCAAAGTAGCTGCTAAAAATTATGCGTTACTATAGGAAGTTTATTCAAGTAACTCCAAGTGAGTGGTAGTAATTGATAGAGTCCTTGAAGATCGAGGTGTGGAACACAAAAAGTATACTGATAGTTATTCGATTACTTTTTGAATTAAGCAATGGATGACACACTCTTGGAGAGAAGAAGAAGATCTACGGCTAGATCTGAAGAATATCTAAATCAGAGGTAGTGGCTATATCCAACTATGCAAGGCGGAGCAGTCTCAAAACTAGAGTTCAATGCTCAAAGGAGGTTGGCAGGGGCAACTATCCAATAGGAGCGACGAGCATGAGAAGAGAGACTCGGCTATGCTACTCCAGAGGTGGAAGTTAACTACTATGAAGTGGTAGAAGGTCAAAACAATTGTGTCAAGCTTAGGCATCCTAGAAGATTGGAGGTTGAAGGCCCATCATGGCAAATGGAATCTAAACACTCATTCATGGAGAGTTTGGATTTTGAATGGATGGCCATCTCCTCGATGGAGCAACAAAATGAATGTGAAGACAACTCAGAGAGTGAGAGAATGTCTTTGGCGTTACTCGGCTATTGTACCTGAAAGAGTAAGTCCAAAAAGGTATGAAGCTAGAAGACTAGCTATGATAGATGGACAACGAATCCATCATCATGAAGATAGGCATGCTTTTGATGGAGATATATGCCACCATAGACCAGAGGTCAATGAAGAGCAACTTAGGCAATTTGCCCGAGTTCCTCTCACAACATACAGAACCTACTCGATCGGCAAGTATACATCCGGTTGTACCCTTGAGGCCTAAGGACTATACCAAGCGAGTCAGGGGTCTACAATATCCTCACAATCAAGAAGGTGATAGGTGGGGAGTGAGTGAGTTAGTTATTCAGAGCGGTAGACCAATCTACTTAGATTTTGGGGAAGAGAAGTTTAAGTCCAGCTCTAATATCAAGGTAAAGCTCCAAAATTTTACAATCACTTGCAGAGTTTCTAGCGTGTCTATCATATCAATGGCGCAACCATAGATGAAGAGCATTGTGAACTATTTTCCATGTATCTTAATCAAGAATGTTCAAAGGTGGTTCAATTAGTTTCCAATTGGGTATTTTCCCATGCAGGTTCCGACAAGAAATTAATGAAGAAGATGTGAGAACAAAGTTGAGTGAGCTAGATCGTAGCTCTCCTTTGATAAGCATGATAATCAAAGACTTACCCTTTGATTCTAATTGTGTTCTCTTTCATCTTGTTCATCTCTCCTCTCATGTGTGAGCACATCTCCTTTGAGAAGCTTGATAATCAAAGACTTACCCTTTGATTCTTATTGTGTTCTGTTTCATCTTGTTCATCTCTCCTCTCCTGTGTGAGCACATCTCCCTCTCATTTGGCTTCCAACATGGTATCAGAGGTCTAGCCTCCCTCCCCTTTCTATTGTCTTGCCATTTAAAGACTTTCTATGAGATTCCTATCTTTGTTAGGAGCTCTATTGGTGTTGCTACTTAGTTACCATTTTGCTTAAAGAAGGTGTGTAATACTGGTAGCTAAAATCCTTTCATTTCTGTTTGGGTTGCCAAGATACTTGTTAATCAATATTATCAGTGGGATGAATGTATCCTTTAAGAGATTCTTAGTTGTTTTGTTCCATTGATTTCATCTTAGAAGCAACATGAAGATTTAACTATCTTTTCTATGAGTCTTTTATTTGCCAGCAAAAATCTTCTATCAAGGCAATGTTTTTCTTGAAGTTTTCTTCATCAAGTTGTTTTCTACTAATTGCTCCAATTTTCTTGGTGGAAATGTATTGAAAGGTTCTAAGTGTGTTATACTAAATGGCAATGGTTACCAAATGCTACTTATTATTGATGGAAGGACTCTTATTTCTATGCCATGTTACTCAACATTCTTCCTCATAAGCAAAAATGGCTGAATTGTCACTACTATCATAGTACTTTCTTGGGAATAGTACTTTTAAGCTAGAGTTTATACTCTACTATTATTTGTTGTAGAAGGTCTATTACCTTTCTTAGAAGTGTTGTAGATTCATAGTTCTTCACACACACACACACACACACACACACACACACACACACACACACACACGTGTGTGTGTGTGTACTTTTTTAGAAGTAGTAAATCCTGGACTTACCATAAAAGCTAGACCATGACCTTTTGTGTTCAAACATCTGCTAATCCATGAGGAATTGCTATTAAGGGATATTGTTTTTAATTACCCATGGGATGTTGCATGGAAATGCGCATATAAGGTGAAACGTTGCATGAATATAGACCGACGGGGTCGGCCTGAATACGTTGATGGCTATATAAAGCCTCCCACTCAAGCCATTGCGATTCAAAACGCAGCTTCAAGGTTAATGCATTGTGCTTGGTCGTTTCTCTTTCTCTTTCTCTCGCTCATATAATAGCTTCTACTGCCAATACTCTTGTCCATCCCTTTGCAAAATTGATAGTGAAAGAGGCAAGTTGTGTGGACTCCTTGTAAAGGAAAAAAGCTACTGGTATAGACGTCCACAAGACATCGTAGCTCTGATGACCGTAAGAAGACTCTGATCAATGCTCAGCGGGGGATGAGACACGACTCTTATACACTCATTGATCTCAGTCAGTAGTTATATTGCCCATAGACATCTTGAGCGTAACTTTGCCTTGAACGTAACACTTGAGAAAAAGGATCTCGCGGCATTGCTAAAGGCCTGAAGACCACTCACTATTGACGGAAAGTTTCTGCAACGGAAGCAAGCCAGGTATACATCGATTGACACCCAAATAAAGCCATACCACAAACAAGTATTCATAGTGGCAGTCTAGCTTGTTAAGCTTTGTATGATCGCTCAATCTTGATAGCTACACAGATACTTCACGTATTGGCCAACGGAGTCTTCTACATGAAAGGTGGGTGCGCAAAGATACTCCATACATCTACATAGTTACACTTCAGAGTCACGGGGAGTACGCAATCACAACCAACTACTTTGTGCCCATTCAATGCTCCAGCATATAACGATCTGTGCTACCAAGGCCAGTTATCACGATATGCGTTCCAGGATATGACGATCTACGCATGCTTATCAACAAAACTGTTGACTATAAGAGGTAATCTAGAGATTGGTAGGAGCTCCTTTTCAAATCTATACGTTACTCTTTTATGGTTGTATATGATCCCATAATCTAATAATTCACCATCGGTTAGCACTAATATTTGGGCCCTGGTGAAGCTTTATAAGGGCTAGATGGTGGTCAAAATTTTCGTACTTTAGTTGGAGCACTCGAGCTAGTAAGAGGTAACTACTATCTCAAATGACATGAATTTTAAACACTAATGATAGGGTGGAGCACTCAGTACTTTACACCATTTATAGCATGGTAATAGTGAGTATAATGCCAATATACCTCTTAAACATATACCATTTTTTCATGGGTATATACATAAATGAAATTTTCTTGTTCTGAAAAGGGAAAATAATCAGGGATTCACTTGGATCTTAGACGTGATTTGGTGGAGACTCAGGAAATTCATACTCTACTTCCTTGTTGTCTCTTACTCTAAAGGTATGATGATTTTTTCACTAAGCATATTATTGTCATATTCCTATAGACATGTATCAGGACCGCTGGATGTCTATTTCTAAATTTCAGTAAATGGTAATCTATATGATTAAATCCTTGGTCTCTATACGAAGCTTGTTTATAGCTTCAATGGAGATAAAACTTTCTCCATATCAGACTAGACTAAAGTTTCTTCTGTCCTCCGTTCTGGGGTAATTTGTAAAAATATGTTTCAGAAAGTGTGAAGAGCTCACACTGTAAACATGGAGCATCTGGTTGCCTGTGACTCAAATATTGAGGTGCCACACGGTGTACCACCATCCAAGGTCGATTCAATTTTGCTATATTAGAATAACCTATGATATTGTGACATCGATAACAAGTGGAGCTGTGCATTGAAGCCTGTAGTCCCACAAATAAGGGGTCTTGTTCTAACTTGTCCTTGTTGTGGATGGATGCAAGTGAGTGGAGCTCCTTCAATATCATCTTGTAATTTTTTGAGCAAAATTATTTGATCTTTTCGGAAGCTTTCTTGGTAGAGGATATCCTATCACAAATTGACTTGATTGATAAGTCTAAGATGGATAATGTTTGTCTTGTAATTGCACACACACACCTGGGGGATGGAGAAGGGAGGATAACCCTCGTCTATTGCCATCCATAACATTATCCTATCTTTTTCTATCTTTTTCTATTTCTTTCTTTGTCCATATGTACTTTCACAGGACTATACTTGGCACGGTGATCTACACAAAATGGGCTATATTGATCCCCTTCCGGCTCCTTCCATTGGAGTCCAAGGATTTTTATCTATTATTTCTAGCAAAGAAATCCATAAATTCATCCAACAACACGACAATGGTTTGCTTTCTGTTGATCCAGAGAACCAACAACTACTTTTGATCCAGTTAAGTATTTCAGATTGGTGCCGCATCTGGGAACTTTCTGCAAAATCTTTTGACAATGCCCTTTCCACTGTACAAAAGCTGTCAAAGGTTATTGGTAAGATCATTTCCAATGATGAATCACAATACGAGGAATATAAGAGAAAATCTGAAGGGGTAATTAAATCTTTTTACCGCTACCACAATGCAGAGTATCTTTTCGATAATATTGGAGGAAGGAAACGTAACACCACGGTTACACCTTTTTCCACAAAATTACATTCTCTGATTCCTTTTGACACTTTATCTCAAGAAGAGAGAAATGTCCTTACGCAGGACTTCCCTGCACCAGACACTTTGACTCTTAATATCAAGGATATTTCAGTTAATCCCCTTATCCCAAGGAGGATATTAGAAGGGACCATAAATTGTGGTCACTCAATGACTTAAGCGTTGCAGCACCCATCACATTTGAAATGTGGTCAGTTTTAGCTGGTATTACTGAGAATATTGACGCTATTAAAAAAGAATACAAGAACATGGCTATTGAAGGGAAGACGGCACATACTGACAACATTATCCTACCAGAGCTCTTTGCACTAAATGATTTAGAAGAGTCTTTTTGCTCTTCAAAACAAGGAATTTTTTGCAGCCACAAAACTTTATTACCTGTTAAAAAAGTGCTAGATGTGTGGAATTATATGCGACCCTACTTAAAATGCAACTGTAACAATATGGGATTACAGTGTCCCAACAAGGTAATGTGGTTTGACCATGCTA
Organism: Dipteris shenzhenensis; assembly: GCF_047967505.1. Taxonomy (NCBI): domain Eukaryota; kingdom Viridiplantae; phylum Streptophyta; class Polypodiopsida; order Gleicheniales; family Dipteridaceae; genus Dipteris; species Dipteris shenzhenensis. The sequence continues at coordinate 8,414,972 of NC_141604.1, forward strand.
TATGGTACATACTCAATCATGTACACCAATTTATGCATGGCAATAGCCTTACAATCAAAATGTATGCCTTCATACAATGGTGCTCTTCTTTTCTTCAATTCTCAGTTAAACAAGCCATGATTTTTTCTTGCTACCGGGATTTAGTCAATGAAGGTGTCAAGGCCACAGTAAATAATCCAGACATTGACCCATTTCAGGGGCTTAATGGAAAAGGGATTAACTTTTTGGTCAGATCTCTTAACCCAAAATGGGCTAGAGTTATGGATGAGAGGCAACCCATAAGTTCTAGAGGTGGAAACAACTCGACACGTGGTGGGAGACGTGGTGGTGTGCCAAGAAGAGGTGGCTTCCGCCCTCCAACAGGCAGAGGCAGAGGGCAACGTGCAGTGGACTCCTATGGGTTCAATAGGGGCAATGATACTGCGAGAAGACATGATACTATCGATTTCTCCCCTAGTAGATCATCCATGATGGACAGCTCAAGACGTGATAACACAGGATATGATACAAAGGAGGGTAGTAAAAACTCTTCCAGAATATCTCTAATAGAGGAGGGGGATCCTACTAAAAGGATTCTATTTTGACACAGGTTCACAGATGTATCTCTTTTTCGGTTCACGGAAGGAGGATGTTGGAAAGTACAAGAGAAAATAACTTTTCACACTTCATCCATGTTCTTTTTGATAACCCATTACTTGAAGGCATAATTTTGAGAGACTTTTTTCTAAATGTACGTAATTTTTGCAAAGTGATAGTGGAAAATACTATCTTTGATGAAATCTTGTTAACTTGGAAACTCCACAAAAATCTACTGGGGTACATTTATTCTGCAAAAGATACTTTTTGCGATAATACTGAGTTACAATGCTCATGCCATAAATTCAGTAAATTTATCGATAAAAAATGGAATCATGTGGTTACTTGTGATTTGAGTATAGTTGATTATGAACCGTTAAGACATGAGCTCAAAAAAGGACTTAACCACATACCGGTTAAAAGGCCTTGTATACGTGATGCTCATAAAGCACTTGAACAAGCCTGGAAAAATTTGTGCCACATACTTGGCATCTCCCTACGGGCTACTTCAAAATTGTTCAAAAAATTCTCTTATGATTGTCTATGGAAACAATACAGAAAGTTACCCAACCATAAGAAATTTATGAAAGATGTATGGGGTGATAAATATTTTTGGGAAAATCTTAGAACTCTCAAAGACCATTTTTTCATGCATGGTATTGACAAGGCTTCTAATAACATTGCATTGGTATGTCGGAAATTTGCTCATGACTCGGCCTTCGAAAGACTTAATGATGGAGATTTCGAGTTAGAAAATAAATTAAATATTGAAGTGAAAATTGAAACCGAACTCCAAGCATTTTCTATAACACCTCTATCCACTAAATTACCATTTATTATGGGTATATACAAAGCCCATAAGAACACCTTTAGATGGATTACCAATGCTGCTGGTTGCATTTATGATGAAATTGGACTTATCAATACATGCATATTAAAAACATGCGTTTCACAACTTAAAAGTAAATGCGCTAAAACACAACATGAGCTCTTTCTCAGAGGTGGTGTAAATTGTTCTTGTTGGTGGGGGATTGAATCCCTCTATGACTACACTCTAAATCTTCCTGACAAAATATTTAGTATTTTTTCAGCTGACATAGCACAATGCTATGAAAACATTCCTCTAGAAGGTGAACTTGGTCTAGTTAACATCATAAGGGAGGTAATCATTATGACATTCAAGCATAGTAGCTTCAACTTTATCTCTTTTCGAAAAAAGCCTCACTCTCCAATTGAAGATATATGGACTTTGATAGGTGAATTTGAGCTAAACTATGATATGGAGACAGTCATTAAAATTAATTCATGGCTCATTTCCAACATGTACGTTCAACTTAACAACATAACCTGGACGCAAAAGAAGGGAATTCCTATGGGCTTATCTTGCTCACCCATTTGGTGCAATCTTTACCTATTTTACTTTGAATACAAATTCTGCATCAATTTGGCCAGACAAGGCAGATGGAATATTTTGAAATGGTTTCAATATCCCTTTAGATACATTGATGACATTTGCCTGGTCAATATACTTAACCCTATGATATTCTGTTCCATTGGGGATAATTGTATTTATCCTCTTAAGTTCGTGGAGATTATTGCTGATACCACAAGTTTTTGCCGATTGGAGAATGGTTGTATAATTGGTACTAGTGCTAAGTTTCTTAGCACAGAGGTCATTATCACATCAGTACATGATGTGGCCTTCGTCATCTTAAAATATGACAAAAGGGATTCCCTCCCTTTTAAGGTTTCAAGATTCATCAAGGTGGATAGCAATAGACCATCTAAACTTTGCTATATGGCTATATGCTCTCAGATTATGCCTATCATTTACATTTGCAACAATGAAAAACAGGCGGCTTATTTTATTCGTAAGCTTTTCAGATACTTTTCGAAAAATGGTTGTAATAGCTTGAGACTCAGGAGGGTTGTTTCTAACTTCCTTAACAGTGATTTTCCTGGGACTTCAATCAATTCTCGTGATCTAATAAAAATTATTTGATATCACTCAAAACAATGCTCTTAAATTATTATTTGTCTAAGTTCTTTCTCTTCAAAAGGTGGACACCATGACCCCTCTCTACGAGGAGCATGGCGACCCTCGTTTATAACTTTCTCAAGGGAGATTTCCATGGCATTTGATCACGACCGAGGATCTAACAAAATTTGTATATATTCTACTTTTTCAAATCAAAATTTGATTAGGGATTATAATTGACTTTCTCATAAATTGGTGTTCCTGAAACATTGATCAAACACTCATGATCTAAACCAGGCTTGTTCGGATGTCTTTCAGTTCTAAAGGTGGGCACCATGATCCCCTCCCTACGAGGGGACATGGTGACCCTCGTAGGGTGTGGGTTTGTGATTGTGCGGGTGGATGGTTGGGCACACACACACACACACACGTGTGTGTGTGTACTTTTTTAGAAGTAGTAAATCCTGGACTTACCATAAAAGCTAGACCATGACCTTTTGTGTTCAAACATCTGCTAATCCGTGAGGAATTGCTATTAAGGGATATTGTTTTTAATTACCCATGGGACGTTGCATGGAAATGCGCATATAAGGTGAAACGTTGCATGAATATAGACCGACGGGGTCGGCCTGAATACGTTGATGGCTATATAAAGCCTCCCAATCAAGCCATTGCGATTCAAAACACAGCTTCAAGGTTAATGCATTGTGCTTGGTCGTTTCTCTTTCTCTTTCTCTCGCTCATACGATAGCTTCTACCGCCAATACTCTTGTCCATCCCTTTGCAAGATTGATAGCGAAAGAGGCAAGTTGTGTGGACTCCTTGTAAAGGAAAAAAGCTACTGGTATAGACGTCCACAAGACATCGTAGCTCTTATGACCATAAGAAGACTCTGATCAATGCTCAGTCCAGGGATGAGACACGGCTCTTATACACTCGTTGATCTCAGTCAGTAGTTATATTGCCCATAGACATCTTGAGCGTAACTCTGCCTTGGACGTAACACTTGAGAGGAAGGATCTCGCGGCATTGCTAAAGGCTTGAAGACCACTCACTATTGATGGAAAGTTTCTGCAACGGAAGCAAGCCAGGTATACATCGATTGACACCCAAATAAAGCCATACCACGAACAAGTATTCATAGTGGCGGTCTAGCTTGTTAAGCTTTGTATGATCGCTCAATCTTGATAGCTACACAGATACTTCACGTATTGGCCAACAGGGTCTTCTACGTGAAAGGTGGGTGCACAAAGATACTCCATACATCTACATAGTTACACTTCAGAGTCAGGGGGAGTACGCAATCACAACCAACTACTTTGTGCCCATTCAACGCTCTAGCATATGATGATCTATGCTACCAAGGCCAGTTATCACGATATGCATTCCAAGATATGACGATCGACGCATGCTTATCAACAAAACTGTTGACTATAAGAGGTAATCTAGAGACCGGTAGGAGCTCCTTTTCAAATCTATACGTTACTCTTTTATGGTTGTATATGATCCCATAATCTAATAACCCACCATCGGTTAGCACTAATATTTGGGCCCTGGTGAAGGTTTATACGGGCTAGATGGTGGTCAAAATTTTCGTACTTTAGTTGGAGCACTCGAGCTAGTAAGAGGTAACTACTATCTCAAATGACATGAATTTTAAACACTAATGATAGGGTGGAGCACTCAGTACTTTACACCATTTATAGCATGGTAATAGTGAGTATAATGCCAATATACCTCTTAAACATATACCATTTTTTCATGGGTATATACATAAATGAAATTTTCTTGTTCTGAAAAGGGAAAATAATCAGGGATTCACTTGGATCTTAGACGTGATTTGGTGGAGACTCAGGAAATTCATACTCTACTTCCTTGTTGTCTCTTACTCTAAAGGTATGATGATTTTTTCACTAAGCATATTATTGTCATATTCCTATAGACATGTATCAGGACCACTAGATGTCTATTTCTAAATTTCAGTAAATGGTAATCTATATGATTAAATCCTTGGTCTCTATACGAAGCTTGTTTATAGCTTCAATGGAGATAAAACTTTCTCCATATCAGGCTAGACTAAAGTTTCTTCTGTCCTCCATCCTGGGGTAATTTGTAAAAATATGTTTCTACTATTATTTGTTGTAGAAGGTCTATTACCTTTCTTAGAAGTGTTGTAGATTCATAGTTCTTCACACACACACACACACACACACACACACACACACACACACACACACACGCACACACACACACACACACACACACACACATAAACATACACATACACAGACACAACACCTATACATACACATATACATATACATACACTCACACATACACTCACACATACATATACATATACATTTACATATGCACATACGTGTAGATGTACATATACATATACATATCAATATCATATGCAGATACATATGCATATGCATAGACATATACATAACCATATGCATATACATATCCATATATATATATACATATACAAATACATATACATACTTTCCAATTCACATCCTTCACTTTTTGTCTCTCCCACTCTCAAGGTTCCCCACTCTCACTCCAAAATGGTACCATCCTGACCATGTACTCCCACCCTTGCTCATTTTCCCACTCCATCTCAGCTGCTTTTTTTTTTCCACCTCTCCACTCTATGCCTTACTCTCCTCCTTGACTCCCCCACTCCCACTTCGATCCCAATTCGCAATTCCATGTTCTCCCACCCACACTTTGTAACCACTCCCACTCCCACTCCTACTCGCACTCCCATCTATGCCTTTCGCATGGCTATAACTGTGTGATTCTCTCACACACTTGAACAGTGTCAGGTAGGGTTTGTGCAATTATTGGGACTCGCATAAAAAGGAAAGTGTACACACATGGGGAGGATGTTTCTCTACTCCGTACTCTCCTCTTTGACTCCCCCAATTCCCATCTTCCAGTTCCATCTACCAACTTACCTTTCATTAGCCAACTTTCAAGCAGTAGAATGAGCATGGCCTTCCACAAATAGGATGCTATCATCTGATCCAAATCCACAAGAGAAGTGATTTCCAAAGGGGTAGAGGGAGGCCTCTACAAGGCTAGTGAAATGCTACTTTGAGATGATAGAGATCCTCGATGCTAAGCATGAGAGATTTGTTTATGCTGGATATTTAGTCTTGGACATGATATATATATAGATCAATAATGGTGGATTGGCTACCATCATTCATTGATGGACATGAACTGTATTAGGCTTGCATGGAATGCAAGCAACACCAAGTTCCATTCGTAAAATGATAGCATTGAATTGGGTCTTGCAACCACTTGAGCTATTTCACTCTAACATCTGTTGGCCAATGCCCACAAGATCCCTTGTTGAATTTGTGTACTTCATCACATTCAACAATGACTTCAATTGGAGCAATGCAAGATCCACACAATTCTTAGAGTATTTATCATTGCAATCAATTAGCAATGATGTTGTACAGTGCACATTTTTGGAGTGGTCAAAAGGATTGAGGCTCATTGATCATGTATGTGAGATGTGTGTAATCGAGGACCAATTGGTGGGATCTCTTATGTAATGAATCCACCATAAGTACATTATGTGTGTGCATTGTGTTTCTATGTTGTACATAAGTTAATCTAGGATCAGAGAGAAGCTTTAGATCGAGGACCCTCTGGAAAAAGATTTTTTTTCTTTGTGTAAGCAAGGTTGATTGATTTTCCAACACCCCCCTCTTGTCCCGAGTCTCAAATACATGCTTCCCCCTTGTCCTTGCATACACCTCCCCCCTTTGTCCATGTTGTGCATATATCCTCCCAATCAACCCCTTCATCAAGACGTATATGAATGCCCCAATCCTTGCATATCAAGCACCACTTGAATCATCTAATTTGTCCCTTCTCTTCTTGCCCCCATGACTTCCTCCCTCTTCTCCTCCTTTCTCTTTCCTATGCTCTCCACTCTCATGTTGCCCTTCCTTCTCTCCTCTCTATTCCCTCTTGCCATGCTTGTTTACTATCCAATATCGTGATGCCCTCCTTTTCCTCCACATTTCCTTTTCTTTTAATAGCTTTTCTTTCCTCCTTCCTATTGTCATCCCCTTCCTCCGCCCTTAGTTCTCTTCGACTCCTATCAATCCACTCCTTTGGCTTTTCGTCTTCCTCATGACATCAGTTTTGCTCCTCCTTACCTTCTTCCTTTCTAAATTTGTATATCCCGATGTGGACGTGCTATCTTTGTGCACACGTGCATGTGCACACGCACATGTATGCACCTGTGTGTACATACACATACACATACACACACATACACATATACATATACATATACATATACGTATGCGTGTACATATACATGTTCATGTACATGTACATATACATATACACATCCATGTTCATGTACATGTACATATACATATACATACTATATATACATGCATATACAAATGCATGTACATACCTTCAATTTCACTCCTCTGCTTTTTGTCTCCCCTGATCCCAAGCTTCTCCATTGTCACTCCCATCACCTCCATCTACTCCCACCCTTGCTCACTTTCCCACTCCATCTTAGCTTCTTTTTTCTGCCACCTTTCCACTCTACTTCTTACTCTTCTCCTTGACTCCCCCAGTCACACTTCCATGCACTCCACTTGCACTATACAGCCGCTCCCACTCCCATCTGTGCCTTGCGCACGGCCATGTCCATGTGACTCTCACTCCACTCCATACCTCTTTAACTTCCCACTTCCCCCCTTCCAATTCGATCTACTTGCTTCTTTGCATCTGTGCCTCCCTCACTCTTCCCCACTCCCACCCCCACTTCCACCTCCATCTCCCACTCTTGCTCTCAATCCCCACCCCCACCTTGACTTTTTTAGGGTGACCCTCCCACTCTACTCCTTATTCTTCTACCATAATTTAGTCAAGAACCAGGTGCTACCTCTATATTGTTGTATTGTTATGGTTGCAGCCACAGGATCCTTCTACTCCACTCCACTCCTTACACACTTCTTTGACTCCCCTACTTCCAGTTCCCACTCCACTCCTTACACACTTCTTTGACTCCCCTACTTCCAGTTCCCACTCCCCTCCGACTCCATTCCCCTTTAATTCAAATTCCACTTCCATTTAACCCCACCCTCCCCCATATAGCCCTACTCCCACCTCAACCTTTTTTTTGTATGACTTTCCCACCCCCATTTCTCGACTCCACACCCCCCTCTCATGCACTCCCACTTCCACCTCTACCCACACCCACTCCTATCCTTGCATGGTGAGGTTGCGCAATCCTCTCAATCCACTCCTTACCTCTTTGACCTTCCTGCCCAACTCCCACTTCTATTTCCCCCCCTCCAATTGCCACCCCCACCTCCACTCCCACCCCCCTTGCGCACCCATATTTTATGACCCCATCCCTACTCAACTCCTTACTCTCCTCCTCCACTCCCCCACTCCCACTATCATCCCCACGCCCCCCCCCATCCCAAACTACCACCCTGTCCACCACCATGGCTCCCAATTCACATCCTCTCTATTCTTCTCCTCGCCATAATTTGTTCAATATGTCACACTATATTATTGCAAGTCACCATACAAATTCTCTCACGAGCTACATATAAGGCATCTCACTCAAAGGTGCCTTTTACACCATTATGCTTCACATGTAATTATTGGCATGGTATTTGTGCATGGTGATACTAGTAATGCCAACTATGATGATAATAAATTAATATTTCTAATTACTATTGATGACATTTAACATGTAATTAGTAATACTATAATTTAAAAAAAATGTTATACTAACCTATTCACTTTATGTTATTCTACCTCTCTCGTTCGCCTTATTAACCAATTAACCTAAGTTATGAGCAATTATCGATAAATAACCTAAGCTATGTGCCGCCCCCCCTCTCCCCTTCTCCACTCAAGCCACCCCCTCCTCCCCCTCCCTCCATCTCGCTGCCTTGTCCCTCGTCTCTCTCATTTTACTCCCTCTCCTCTCCCTCAAGCCCCCTTCCTCTCTCACTCAGCTCCCTCTCCTCTCCTCTCCCTCAACCCCTCCACTTCCTCCCACTCTTCCCCTGTCTCCATTGCTTAGACATATCCCTTCCCCCCTTCTATATAGGCTCTCGAGGCAACCTGGAATGCACATCGATTAAAAGCCCAACACCTTAGCTTAATCACATGTCGCACATTCAGATGCCCGATACTAGCTTAATTTGAGTTTTGGTCCCCACGCATACTAATACTAATTGCATTTTTTCAAGATCATGGTGACCTATTACTAGCTTATGCAAAAGGGCAAGGATGCTATAAAAGGTCACAATCATCCACATTACAATGCAATTGCAATATTACTCACTTGATACAAAATGGGAACTTGTAAATCAATTCCAAGCAAGGACATGCATAATGACATGAAATGAAGCTACATTAATAATAATTTTACTAAGTTTCATAAATATTTTGCATGAAATATGGTTTTATCTTTTCTCGAAGCTATTATAGAGCTTCTTATGTCCTTGTCCTTTTGATAAAATACCTTGACTTATGTGTCAAATAACTAGAGTATATTGTAAGAATTTCATGACATGAAACGACTTTTTGTCTTTTTCAAACTATCCAAGTACTTAAATATATCCATAGCAAAACATGTACACAATCCTAGAATCTTTTTCACCTTTCTCTTGAGAAACACGAGGACACATCATAACAAACAAAGAAAACAACATATAAATTACAGTTACACAGTGCCCATAGTATCCCAATCACTTCTTAAAAAAAACAATGCCATAAATTGATGGATACCAACATGCACATGCAAATGATCACAGGCCCACCCGGAATAAAAAACGAGGATTAATACCATGCCTTCCATTTCTGTGGTTAACCATGGCCATTCGTTGCAATAGGACAGCCCAAACACCTGAACATCAATAACCCCCTGCCCCATTGCAACCTTGGATTCTAAAGATTAGCCATTGAAAGTAAATATCTTAAGAGTGTCCGTCTAGTGAATGGAAATTTTGGGTCACCAACGCTCTGCAGCCCTGCACAATTGTAAGAAGCAAAGAAAGACATTTTACTGATTCGGTCATATTTCCTTGAAACGTGTAAACCAGTTCAGTACAACATCCACTAAATTTGGATTGGAAACTGCCTCAAAACCCTTCGGGTTAAATATATTTGGCCAATCTCAATGATTACTGCCTCTCTCAGCACTTGCTGCTTATAAAGGAGCAAAAAGCAAAACATATATTTTTATCTCCTTTTTTTAAAAGGAATCTGATTCCTGAAGTGGATACTACGGTGGCCAGAAACTGCCTCAACCTCCTTTTGATTAAATACATTTTCGCCAATCCCATTCATTACCGCCTGTCTCTCAGCAATTGCTGCTTTTTAAGAAAAGCATATATTTTTGACTCTCTTTTTTCAAAGGAAGCTGATTCCTGAGGTGGATACTACAGTGGCTGATGATGATTCAAGCTATTTATCAATAAAGAGATGTCCACACCAAAAATTTCCTGTGGTCACCACGGCAAAGCACCTTGCGTCCACACAACAACCGATTCAATGTGTGATGAGAATGTCTGAGCTTTATTTCAGATGCCCAGATCTTTAACAAAAACAAACTGCCGTGTGGTATTTTTCAGAGAGGCTTCTAAGATGTTCCTTGCGGCTCTATTATGGAGTCTATTTGATAGGCCCCTTAGGGAAGCAGAGAAAAGCTGCCATGTCACACACTGCTAGAGGGTCAAACGTCATCAGCTTGTCGTATACACAGCTACACAAACCCAGAATAGTCCAGATATCCAAAAGAAGACCATGATTTCAGAACCATTAACCCATTCATGCCACCTGTGATCATACCACTGAGAAGGTAGCAAACCTCCATGACCGATTGACATCTACGGCATAGTTGATGCTTTGTGTTTAAAGATAATAATCAACATTGCTCAACTGCTTAATTTATTTTGCTTTGCCAGGTAGATCTCAAATATCTCCACTACCAGCTTTGCATCTCTGTTTACAAGGTCTCGGTATTCATCCTTCGCAGTAAGTTCATGGATGTTTTCCAGGACAGTGCTGAGTGCAGCCTCCTTCAAGGTCTTAGCCCCATGCTGACTGGCATACTCATAGCTGACCAATGCATTGTCACTGTTGACCTTTGACGTCATAAATCGTTCACATACTGACTTCAAATGTTTTATGTTATATTTCTCTGCCAGAGCCAACAGATCAAATGCACACTTATCCAAAGACTCAGGATAGATCTCAGCTGTATACAAGTAATGTACAAAAAGTCTCAAAGCATCATAGGTAAAATCAGTAATTTTGATTGTACAAGTCCCACATTCTTCCATTTCCTTCTCCAGCATACCCTTAAAAACTGAAGATCGGCTGACCTGATTGCCACAATAAAATAGGTCCGAAATTAGATCCTGACTAGACAAATATATACATACATACAAGCGTGCATGCATGTTATGTGTGCGTGACTCTATCTCTAAAGAAAACTCTCGAAGCAATGCCATAGGGCCTAGGTGGTGTTAGATCCGCCTCAGACCCCTCCCATAAGTTAAAGTAACTAGCCCTTGTCCCTCACCCAAAAAAAAGGTGTTCTAGCACAAGCTTGCACAATTAGCAGAGAAGAAGATGAAAATGGAGGGAGGGTTTCTCACACATCCCATCATTTGGTGACTTGAGGTCACACGTGCTCCAAAGTGCATGTCAAAAGCAAATATCTTGCATGTGATTCATCATTTTGATCCACATTTTCTTTTTATCACATCTAGTACCAGCAGAGCAGCAGTGTGCCCATAATGGAACTCCTCTTGCAGGTATTCTTGCCAAAGTTTGGTGTCACTTGGCCTTCAAGATCAGCTTTACGTTCTGAATGTGGTCATTAATATGAAAAAAAAAAGGCACACAAATGTTGTAAATGCAGACGTTCTTTCAAAATAAATTTTGAATAATTCTAGGGTATTCATTATTCCAATATTATTCCCTTGGGTACTAATTGTGCTATGTTCTCAGCAAACTTCTATGTTTTTCTGAATTCATGCAACGCTTGAACTTTAAAGACTTGGCCAGTTGATCTTGATAAACTTACACTTAGGATTTGTGTCTGGCCTTTCAAACTTTGGAGACCTCATGTACAAACAATCCAAATACGTTTTTGGGAGGAATTCATCCTTGTGAAATGAATTGCATATCATTTTGCAGATGTTAAGATCTTAGCAATTCTCAATCTCATTTAGGCTTACAGTTAGATATCTATGTGAAACGGCAACAACCTGACAATTGAGTCTTTGCTTTAATTTTTAACTTTCATACTTGATGATCAGAACTTTGCTCATGTTCAGCTTTGTTTGTAGTTCGCCACCGAGATAATTGTAAGAATGCCTTAAACAAACCCAAACGTTTCTGATATGGCCACATATGTATTGAAGATGAGCTTGCCTAGTTGTCTATTGGAAATGGACAAAGCGCTGCTCTGATCCTGTTAACTAAAACAATGAGCAGAGGCTCTCTCTGATACTAGTTGGAGAAACCAACTCGGATCTGAGCTTGCATAACACGTAGTCTCCGAACACAAGTCAGAAGTCATAAGATACCCGGAAGCTCTGCCAAGAGGCTTACTGCGCCATATATAACATTGCAGACCGTTAGATAGAGAACACATTCAAATGAACCGCCAAAAATAGATATATGAATCAAGAACTAAACTGCCTCATCAAACGCCTGAAGCACTATCCAGCTCAGGTTTGCCACCAAGATGGCTCAGTAGGCTGCACATTTGCTGTAGAGCTATTCTTTTCATATCTAGATCAAACTCATTCACAATTGAGCATTCAAGATTCAACTCTCAAGGTTTGCATGGTAGAAATGAATAAATAGTTACAGACTTGCAAGTTCTATATGTAGATAATAGCTTATAAGCTTCAAGCTATAAACAATTACCTGTCAATTTTCAACAATAAAAGAACTAATACAGATTGTCTAGATAGTTGAAACCAAGTATCAGAGTCAGAGTTTTTAAAGTACGATGCAATTTCAATCACTCATGGATGCTCACGTGCATGCACACAAAACATGTTGTGTATGCGTGCAGGAGCATGCATGAGTGATTGAGCTTAATTATCCATTGTTCCTTTCTTACCAGAGTTTATCTTTTGATGGATATGAAACATTCCAACATATGCACAGACAGCAAACCTTTTTTTGGGAGTGACTGTGTAGCCTCAAGGTGATTACATTCATTTCACGTTAGAAAAGAGTATCATGGAAAAGTTGAAGAGTGGAGTCACCTCTTGCACCCCCAATTCAAAACTTGTTCTCATTGCTTAGAGGCATGTGCATCCCAAGCTTGCTTCCTCTGATGCTGAGTCATACATCCCGAAATTAGATCGTTCGAGGTTTAGAGATAGAGGCTCAGTACAATATCTTGGTGTGATACCTCCTTATATGGCAAAGGATTAGCACAGGCTGCCGTAACATGGCTATCCAAGAGCATGTTACAAAAGCACCCTGACTCGCAATGGAGCAGGCTAGACCAGCTCTCTTACTGAGCAGCAAATCTTGCCATAAAGAATGTAATCCGATAGTCTACAATGCAGCGATAACTACATCTTTTGAAGACAATTTTTAATCCGGCAGGGATGGTTGCAAAACAAAATGGAATCAGCAAGCTTCGTATAGTTTCTACTAGTCCATGCCAACTGACGTTGCCAACAAAATCTAGAGGCAGCTTGCTTGCTCGTGTGTCAATCAAAGTTTAAAAGTACGCATGAATGCGCAATCACAGAGCCATACCATTCATTTAAATGTCTTACGCCCTAAAGAGGAAGAATAGCCTAGTTCGTCAGACAGATGAAGTTTAAATAGAACAAATGGAACAATAAAGCGCAAAGCACAGCGACTCCACCAACAGAATTAAACAGAAAAGTTAATAAAGCGAAAATGATCTACATCAAGAACTTGTTTACCCTCAGGTTTTTTGGTCAAGTTTTTGTGGAGCTGGATCTTCACGTCTGCGTGCTATAAGGGGTACAGTTAATAACCAGGGATAAGAAAGCAGTCCAAGACAAGCACAAATAACGACATCCCAAACTACTAGAACGGCGTACGAAGAGTTCACTTTGGAACATCAGAGTAATTAAGTAGAACGGGCGCCCTTTCATCTACCAATAAAGGACAAATTTTTTTGAAAAGCAATACCAGCACAGCGCGATGAGCTCTGATTTTCGATCCATCGGAGCTTTCCAATACTACATCAGTGCAATCCTCGCCCATAGCTTCGGGAGCCCAAGTCTTCAGAAACATTATGCGAGCATTGAGCTCTTCGATCTCTTTCTTCAGCACCTCCTCGGTCTCGGAAGCCTCCTCGTAGCATTCACGGCAAGTTCCAGCGCCACGGGGCGTGTAAGTCTCTTTACAGGAAAGGCAGACGATGGAGGGGGGAGTACCGAGGAGCTGCTGCTGTTGTTGTTGCGAGCTGTGGAGGTAGGCAGGAAGAGGGTAGGCAAATTGCGGATGGGAGGGGAGGAAGCGATGGTATAAGTCGAAGAGCTCCATGTCGTCGAAGTCTAATTCGGAGTGGAGGGGGTGATGTTCCATGTACTGCAAGGGGTAAGGGAGTTCCGTGGCGATGGCGATGGCGATGGCGATGGAGGGGAAGAGCACCCAATCCAAGCAAAACGAGCAAGACGAGAAAGAAGAGCTGCTCCAGCATTTTATAACCATGCAAAATTTTGGCACTTCATCATCCTTAAGACTAGACTCCTCGGTCCACATCGAGTTCTCTGTGGCATGAACCCATCCGTTCAAGAGTTGGACACCTTCCTTGCCACTTGCACCAACCCCAGACCCGGTTCGCACCAATGGGCAGCCAAGGGGCTTCGATGGACGGCTCTCTAGTGTTGACACCCACTCAAGGCGCATTCCCACTCCTCTTGAGCCACTGCCGATAAATGTGCGTCCAACTGCTGGATGTAACCCCTCTTCGGTTCACTCATGGAAGGATAATAGGGATGGGAGTCGAGGTCTGCGCGTGCCAATCGAGCATTTTTAAAAAATAGTGGATTCGTTTGGCCACCCAGGTGCTTCGTTCTCATTGATTGCGATACCCAACCAACCCACTGCCTAAAGTTGCGTTCGAGCTTTGCCTACTACTGCTTCAACTGTGCCTGCCTCCCTGCATGTGGCGTGAATGGCCAAGCCACCATCCCGCCGTCTCCCACCACAGGGTGGCCATATTATCGTCGCATCACACCCTTGTGGGAACAAGCCCTTCGTCACATGATAGAGTGCTCTCATCGTGGGAGCCTCAATTTCCCTCTAGAGTTTGCACACTTGATGCATGCCTCGCATTTCCCAAGATGAACAAAACCAAGCCAAAATCGCACCCACCCTCGCACATGTGGTAGCAATTTTGCAGGCATGAATCTAAGTCGCCCACATTCATTTGAAAAAATGCCACTCACACATGTGGGGAATATTGGATATGCAATGTGTAGAGAGCACTTGTGAGACGAGAGGGCAATGAGGCCCCACTTAGGAAAAATAATCCTGACTATGTCTGACTACTCATTTAAAAATTTTGATTCCTCTAGCTTCCATGAGCAAATGGGGCAATTTGCTTTCAAGGGCCAATTTTTTGCGTTGCATGTGCCAATTAAGCATGCCCTTCGTAGACATGGCCTCACAAAATATGGAGGAGGAGGAGGCAACATAACCCAAAGAGGAGAAGAAAAGGGAGAGGGCTATGCAAGCACACCAGACAACCAAGGGAAGAGAGAGGAGGGCAAGAGGGCTTGGAGCCTGATTTTGAAGTGAAGTTGAGGAGTATTCAGTGGGAGGGAGGGGCAATTTCTCACGAGCACTTCATGGGACTACAGGAGCCCAACCATGGCTCATGTTCTAGCTCGACACTAGAGATACCAAAAGGAACAAGGCTAAATGGGCCCCAAAACCCTCGACGATACATCTTTTTGATTTATATCATGTCTTGCTCAACTTTGTTCATTGGCCATAGGAGCGATACCATGTACTTCTCTTCTTAATCAAAAGTGCTTCCCATGTTTGGCCTTCCTGCATACCCAATAATCAATTCACATTTCACTTGAAGCAAGAGTGTTCAAAGCCCACTTCAGATCAATACCATTGTGCACTCAAGCATGCAAACCCCATACCACATAGAGGTGACCCAATGAAAGTGAGTCACGAGACGATACTACAACATGTGCAATCATTTGAGTCACATGATTGAACTGTATTAATTTAACAAGAGCAAATGGGCTACAGAGGTCTAATAGATAGAGAGGGAGACCATAAGATGCCAAAACACAATGTTTCTTCTATTATGAGAAGGAACGTCACAAGAAGAAGGTTGCAAAATAAGTAGTTGCAAAGGGCATATGACCAAGATGAGCAGACACCAGTTGTTGTAGGCTTGGTTTTCACATCAAAACAAATGTGATCACGAAAACGCATTAGGACCAAATGAATCAAGAGAAGCCAAACCAACTAGGGATTCATTCGAAAGAAGAGAAGAAGATGTCAATAAAGATCACCAAGGCATTCAGGTAGAAAAAGCCTTTGTTAGAGTTGAGAGAAGAACTTGAATGTAGCAAATTGATGAATCAAAACACAAAGAAAAGAATGCAATTAGGTCTAGACAAGCTAGAAAGTGATGATGAAATTAGAAAACACCCCAACAGAGTAGAATAAGATCATTGTAGCTTGGGAGAGATTATGTCAATTAAATGTAATGATTTCAATAGGCTAACTCTTGGAAATTGCTCCACACTACACTAAGTTCTTCCAAAATCACCTAGCAACCAAGCAACCAATGGTGGAGACTTTGACCAACAGAGTGGAATTCACTAAGACAAAGATTTAGGATGAAGAAGTTCCAATGATCATTGTCAAATCTAAGAACTAATCCGCTAAGAGAGTCCTCATTAATGGAGGCTTTGGGCCTCATCCCAAAAGAAGTCCAACAATGACTCAAGTTGAGGAATGCCAAACCTAGCACCCTTCAAGATTCATATGGTGGACTATCCAACTAATGAAATGCCAAAGGATATGCTCAAGGATTTATGCATTAAGATTAAAGGGGCTTACTTCACGATGACATTCATCGTGATCAAGATGGAAACACAGTAGGGACACCCCATGCTGTTGGTGGGAATGTGGTTGAAAGGTGCAAAAGTGGTAGACAATTCAAAAAAAAAAGCTCAAGATTGAAAAAAACAGGTAAGGAATTGTAGACACTGATGGCAAAAAGCACTATCATGAAAGAATGCAAGCTTGAATGCTTAGCGATAGAGAAAGCGTTTGCCATTGACATAGATGACAAGCTACTGGTAATGAACATTGTGCTAGTAGTATTGACCATTGATGCCAAACATAGTTGCTAGAGGATGAAGAGCCTACATTGGTGTTTCCAAAGGGGTTCACAGAAGATGAAGAAGGAGAGAGGAAAGTCAAAGAGAAGCTTGTGCATTACATCAACCAAATTAGGAGCATCAGCTCAATCACTGAGGGGCAAGCCATAAAATGACTCAATTTGGGTGTGAAAGAAGTGCCAAAGTTGATACAAATCAATAAGTAATTATTTGATGAATATATTTATTTTGCAATTTAAATATGTCTTTGCACTAGAGTACATGAATCTAAAGGGTGTACTTGCAACCTTGATTCCACACCAAACAATAGAGATATCAAATGAATCCCAATTAGTAGCATGGACTCAATCACTCAGGGGAAAGCCATCAAATGACTCAATTCCGGGGTGTGAAAGAAGAGCCATAGTTGATACAAATCAATCAGTAACTGTGTAGTCCGGGTGTGACTCACTGACGTGGGGATCTTGAAGGAATGCTGATGGAGCCTCCTACTCCATGCTACTCCTTGTAGGAGCAATGCAAGCACATACGGTCCAAGAGTGTCATGCAAATGGCCAAGGAGTTGTAGCAATGTGAATCCTCATGAGAAGAGAAGGGAGATGGGAGAGGGAGAGGGGGAAGAGGAGGGGAAGGGCATGGGGAGCAAGAAGCAAGAGAGGGGAATGGGGATGAGAGACATTCACAAAGGCAATGTTGGTGGGTTCGCCAGCTGCCTGTTGCTAGCAGAGCAATAAACTTCCCAGTATTTAGAATCCTTCAAAAATGGGATCAGCAATGCAGGCAGTAGTGTTGCATTTGTATCCAAAGTTGGAAGTTGGGAAGCCAAGGATTTGCATAGCACCTCGAGTTTCTCATGGATGAGCATGGTGCCACTGGCGGAATGTTCTTTCAACGAACTTGGTAAGGGCCTGGACTTCCATAATGTCAACGGCCTTAAAATCAAAACTTTGCAGTTTTTCCTTCCAAATACTTAAGTTGGTTATATCTTGGAAGGGCCACACACGATTGAGGACTTGATACCATTGAAGAGTTGTTCTGTGGAATGGTCATCCCCGCCGGTAGAAAAATCATCCTGGTCATCGGTGGGGTGGGCTGGTTCGAAGGAAATGAAAGATCTGGAAAATAGGTTGGCCGCAAAATTCTTTGGACTTGTTTGGGAGTGCAGTCCATGGGGCCAAAATCTGAAGCTTCTTCTGTGAGGACGTCGACTGACCCTACTTGTGTTTGCATGGAGGTGGTGGGTTGGGGCTATGCAAATGTGGAGGGGTTGGGCTGTTCAGTGGATTGAAGAAAAAAGAGGGTTGTATCTACGTCCTCTTCAAAGAGATGTGTAGGGTAGGCAACATGCTCGATTTCAAAGGTGCTGAAACTGATATGGTGCATGGTCTCCATGGATGCCAACACTTTATTATAGAGTCTATTATTTTGGTGGGGGGATATTGAGTCTCGCGATGACTGATGAGGAACTCTTTAGTTCTCACAGCTTTATCCGTGCCTTGTGTACGTAGCCATTGAAGACCTTCAACCATGGCAGAGGGAGTACATGGCCATGCAGGTAGATCAACTGGTTTGTGTAAGTCAAGTACGTCATAAGTGGTCAGAAAATTGGATGACTCTTGAGGATACCACACTAGCCTTGAAAATCGTGGGCAATGGGGAGGAGGGGTAGAAGGCTGATGTTAGAATCCTCTTGAACTTGTAGGTCCTCGTTGTTAAAGAACTTGTAGATCCTCATCATTAAAAAGGACCATGGCAAAAATTGGATGGGCTTGGATTTAGTGATAGCGAAGGAACTCTAAAATTGTTCTAGGCGGGAAGGGACTAGAAAGACTGATGCCATACTGTGCAAAGGCCATTCTAAGGTAGTTTAGGTAGAAGTGAAGGGTGTCCTCCACTATGCGTGGTTCTATGGAGTGTGTGCCTAGGTCAATCGACGCTCACAGAATTCATTTCAATTTTTCATCCCGACGCTTGCAGAATTCATTTCAATTGTTCGTCTCGATGGCTATTGAGGTTAGGTTCTTCGAGAGGCTTGTAGCACGTGGCTTCCAGTTGTTGGTTGAGTTGGAGGGCCCTTGTATGCTAGGCTTGTAGTTGAGAATGCAAAGGGTTTGCATGGCTTGGACCTATTCAATCGTTTTGTGAGATTCTTGGAGCTCTTTGTCCAAGTTAGAAATTTGTCTCTCTAGGCTATCTCACCTTGCTTGTTTCGCTAAAAGCTCTACCTTTAGGCTCTAAAGCTTTTCTTGGAGTGTCACAATGGTGGCTCGGTTCTCTGTAGCTATAGGGTCCTAGGCCTTGAGCTATTAGTACTTATGGAGGCATAATTAGTGGAGTAGCAATGGTCCACTACTTTGAGATCTTCAATGATGATCTCTTTAATAAGAGGTACTAACTCCTTTTCACGAGCCTATACATAGACAAGGCTTTGAGTGCAAACACATCACTTAAAACATGATGGGAAAGGCACATAGAGAGAGGGTTCTTTTTTACTTTGTAGAGAGAGAGAGAGAGATGTGTGTGTGTCAATGTGCGTGCATGTTACTTTTTTTACTGTTTGTGTGTGTGTGAAAATGTATTTGAGTGCATACACTTTTTGTGAAATTATGAGTACGCATGCACACACACACACACACACACACACACACACACACACACACACACACACACACACACACACACACACACACACACACTTGTCTTTGTCACACCCACACACCCACACACACAAAAGTGGGGGTTAGCACAACACTCAGGATGATAGAAACTTTCAATGGAGTAACCGAAGAGTTATCAATTGACTTGTCTCCATCATGTTGTCGTTTAGACTAATATCTAGATTACAACAAAGCTTGAAAGGAGTTAGGTCATGATCGATAAGGAGAACTAAGGGTTCTTAAGTCCCACAAGGAATTAAGATAAAATTTGCACATCACTGAGTTTCTTCAATGTTCACTTGGGAATTTAAATGTTTCATGCATGCTATGAAATTACATAATGTCTGCTCTAGCTTCTAGTTTGTATGCTATATATTTGGGTAGCTATGGGCTCCATTTTGCATCACAGATAAGTAGATAACATTGGCCCTTCATCTACAATTCATTAAGGATTTCCATCAAAGGGCTCCCCGTAGGATGTGAATGGGCACTAGCTGCTTATGCTGGTGTAGGTTTTTGCCTAATTGGATCTATTTGTGTCCCACCACTAGACTCTCCTAGATACATATGAGTTAGTACATGAGGATTCCAAGTTTGTTGCACTAGAATGGCATACCAGAGTTGGGATGTGAGGGTCCTAGCATAGGCATGTACTACGGCCCTTGTCCTTGCATGGTCAGCTTGGAAGGCATGTGGTATTTAGCTGATGGGGCTACCATGGGGTGCCTAATCCTATCAGTTGCATCTCACTCCTCTATTGCACAAAGAAGATGTGTAGGCCTTGATGGTCATCCCACAAATGGATCTATGAATTATGCATAGTAGTAGGGGGCCTTGTATCCTACATGTTAGCGCTTGATCCCAAGTTTGTCCATATAAAGAGATCATTAAACATACTTATCATAGATGGTGTGTGTGAGGGTGGGACAACTATTGTTCCCTTAGCTACCATAGCTAGTGTATGTGTACCCTTTGAGGTCATCCCATGTGATAGATGAACCAATCCAACCAGGTCACATGTACACACGTGAGTGATAAAGTTAGGGCTAAAAGAGTCATATCATGCCTTACAGTGGAAGTTTGGAACATTACTTGAACACCTTAGAAGTGCAGCTAATACAGTTTCATAAGTACATGTGTGTACTTAAGAAGTCATGAGTGTACTTGTGAAGTCACACCTACATTCCCTAGAGTGGATCCACAACCTAGGCACAGCCTGAATAGACTTGCCCATGCACTTGAGATTAGGAAAAGTTCTTTGAGTTGACCCTAAGCTCAAGGATAGTGCCTCCAACAACACACAATCAAAGTACATGCCATCAAGTTTCATCCCAAGCTTTGCTTCTCGATCCAATTCTAATAAGTCCCACACCTAGACCATGGATAGTTGTAAATTCTAGTATTGAAGAGACCATGAGCATGGGTTCGCACAGTGGAATAGGGTTTTTTCTTTCATTGCACTCATCAACTCCAACTATGACATTGGAGAGGTATTTGTTGAGTGCACCCTAGTGTGCAAGTAAAGATTGATTCCCTCGAAAATTCTCTTTTGAGGTTTTGTTTTTGCAAACTAGAGCCTAAGGCTCTACGAATAGGTGGAGTATGGTAAATGTGCCTTGCCAACAAGTACTTCACAAGTACACGTGTACTTATGGCTTTGTCCTTAGGTTACACTTCACAAGTACACATGTGTACTTATCGAGGGATGAGTTAAGTCCAAAAAATTGTCCATTTGAGTGTATTTTGATGTCTTGAGATAAGATTTGTCCAATCAAAATAGCTTGACAAGTACACATGTGTACTTATTTTCTCTCAAATCCTATTTAAATTCAAACTTTCGATGGTTGAGCATTGTGTTTGAAGGCTGGGAGTGGTATCACGAGGTGAGGATCAATGGTCTAGTATGTTCTCTAAGTATACACATGTATTTATTTTGGACGAGTTGGTGTTTGATTGAATGATTTAGCTCATGCACCATGCACCTAACCTTCTACAAAGATGTTCACAAAGTGGCATGCTAGTACACGTTGTATTTGTGTATGCACAAAGTCATCTAGCAAGTAGTAGGTGTACATTTGATGTTTGTCTAGAATCTTCACCAACTAGCAAGTATGTGCATGTACTTGCACAAGTACGTGCATGTACTTATGCAAATACCCAAGCAAGAATCTATTTTTGGTAGTTTTTATTGCTTACACAAAAAAATGAATTCTACACAAATTTTGAGTTTTTGTTAAGGATGTGATGGGTCGAGGGAGTAAATGATGCTATGAAATACACTTTCTTTTGGACAAACATCAATAATGGTGAATGCCTAGCATTAGACTTTGGGGTCCAATGCATCACCTCATTATGTATTATGTTACTACCCTTGAACAAAATCTAGCATATGGGGGGACAAATTATTCAAAAAAACGCATGGATTTCCCATATCCTACCTCCAAAAATCTAAGGTTTGATTCAACAAATTCTAAATACTAGATAGTACTATAGTGGACTTACTTGAAACTAATGTTTGAACATTCTAGTTTCATAATTTGTCATTCCGAAAAACAAAACAACCACCATTGAAATTTTTTTGTCGAGGCATACCCTTATCAAACATGTTTGATATCAAAAGGTCAAATTTTCTCATCATATTTCTATGACACAAAAAGTGGAGTTCTCAAGTGATCTCATGGATGATTTATTTTCGGATGCGTGTTGTTATAAAAGAGTTCAAATATGCAAGGAAAAATATGAAAATATAAGGTCCACTAGCCACAAATCATAAGCTATATAGTTTATCAAATAAAATATAAGGTCCACTACCCACAAATCATAAGCTATATACTTTAACAAATAAAAGTTTTTACAAACTTTTCATGATATGCGAGACCCAATGGTGGGTTTTTTGGAAGGGGGGTCAAAATAGATTACACACTCCAACCAAAAACGTCCCTATAGGACTTTAAAAGTTTGGTGAAATTTTCCTTGAAATCAACCTTCAGATCTGCATTAACATGGACTAGTTTGGGATCTTTTTCAATGGATAACTAAGACTTGTTTAGCTGATGCTTGAACTAACATTGCACCACACATTCTTCACATGTTATTGCCTCTTCCATAGATGGTCTTGCAAGGGTGTCTAAATTTGATATTGAGTAAAATTTTTTGTCACTAGTTTCAAAACAAAATACTAATTATGGATTCCTTACACAATGGCATCCTTCTCATTATCACTAATTCCTTCTAGCCAATTCAATCTTGAAACATACAAAGGTTGTGTGAAATTGAGTGACAATTTTGGTCACATCAATTAATGGATTTTCCTCCAAGATCACATCCACCTCCTCATCATTAATTCCTTCTAGCTAATTTAATCCTTCTATAACATAAAAATGTTGTGCAGCCCTATTCTTTCATTGTAGGCATTTGCATTTTTTTCTTTTTTTTTCCTTTGTTTATTGTAACATGTTCCTTAGCCCGATTATGCTTGATTTTGACTAAGTGCAATGAAGATATTGGGTACGACTTAGATACTTCTTCAATTGAAGTAAAAATCATATGTGCTACACCTACATTTCCAAGCCTCAGATGGCCCAACACATTTGACTTGCCACCATAGATCTACCATCTTGATGGAAAATAAACTTGGATCCATGTTGGAGATATCCAAATCCCTTTTGCATTACATTAGAGAGTTTATTGCTCTCAAACCACCATCAAGGACAACTATGGAGATATTATAGCCCTAGATCTAGATAGTTACTTCTAGAACAGTCTCATCTTGATCTTAGATAGGCTAGAAAGAGTAAGCTTTACCCTAATCTTGCAGTACCTTGAGTTGAGAGAGCCTATATTTTAAGCTCCTCCTATCCATGATCTACAAGGATGATGACATCTCCAACATCCCCCTATAGGAAACATATCACGTTTTCTTTGCAATTGGGTACAACTCCCAAAAATCTATCCATGGTTATATATGATCCTCATAATTTTCAAGTCTTCCTAGAAACCATACATTTGGTCCATTTTTTTGAGACCTGTCTTCCTAGAACACTAATTCTTGTGTAACTTCTAGTTTTGGAATGAGACATTCTAGCCCATATGACAAAGGCACCTGTGATTTTAGATACCCACACATGGATCCACTTGTCTAGCCCTTGGGCCGCCTTCTAGGTGATTTTAACAAAGAAAGTGGTTCTAATGGGCAATCACCATAATTTCCAATTGTTCAATTCATTAGCAATCCTATGGCGCCAAGTGAAATAGCCTTTAGAGTTGAGTTAGCAAGCTCACAAGCCTGAGGTCTAGACCACCAAGAAAGCTAGTTTGACTAAGGGTCAGCCATGTGTCCCGTACCATGTCCTAATTCTACCGCTCTACTATACCTAAGGTCAACAAGTCCTACCATATCTAGGAACTACTTCTCCCAAGACATCCATGAACATCCTTTACTATTCACAAATGGACATGGAGAGAAGAGGAGGGAGATAGACACTTTAAAATAGAGACCACAACACGTGACCTACAATGTGTATGCACTAGTAAAAAAATAAAGCTTATATACAAGTGGTTTAGGGTTTAATCCCTTAGCTATACTATCCAAATCTACCCACTTACACTAACTAATTTAATATTGCTACAATGGCACATAAAACCAAAATACTAACATATCTTATTCACATTATAATAGTACATAAGATGTGAATACTAAGCTTACTAAAAAATTTCTCATTCACTTGAAGGTCATATACATATACATAAGAGTTCTCTAAACTTTCCTTTGAAAGGCCTTGGTGAATAGGTCCAAAGCTCTTTTCCTCTCTCCCATGCCTAGTCCAAGACTTCTTTTTTGTATCTTTTGAATGAGTTTAGTAATATCCTCTTGCATATCATCTTTTGTTCATCCCAATTAACGACCCATCTATTAAAAAAATATCTAGAAAATGTAAACACTACTTTTTCCCTCGTATGATCAAGTTACCACGATAGCATTGAGTCTTACCTTATCGAAAGTGACTTTTCTTCTAAATCTTCCACTACCACCATATGAGTCTCTAGCTTCTTCTTGGATATGTTTTCCTCAAATTTGGCTAGTAGTTCATGGAGTTTCTCTTGATGATTGATCCATAAAAGGCACTCATTCTGGCAATGTCCCTTCAACCAATAGTAGTATCACTCTAAGAGGTAGGCTTAACTCTTATCTAGGGGAATGGTTTTGTTACGTCAACTATAATGCCGTGCAACCATGGTATAAGGCGGGAAGCTAGAGGGCTTGACAATGCAACGGTGGACACACAAATTAATGCGTAGGCAATATAGATCTAGCATTAAGAGGGATGCCAAGAGGGGTTAAAAGGGTGAGGACCTTGGAAATGACACTTAGCATCATAGGAAGACCACATGGCATGCACTGGGTTCAGGGGAGGCTTCTAGAGAGAGGCTCCAAAAAGAAAAGAGAAGAAACAAGGGAGTTCACAGTGTCGAAGGAGGGGGAGCACTCTGGAAAGTAGTGGCTGGGTGGAGAACTCGAATTGGGCCCTCTTTATGGTGGTGTCAAATTGGTATTAGAACAAGGCAATGACTTGAGGAGTTTGTGAGATTCTCAGATGCTGAGGGGAATCTTGTTTGAGCATTCATTCGAACCCTCTCAGAATCTTCAGATTTAGAACTAGAGTCATGACGATGTTTCACTATGGAATCCACGGTGTGAATAAATTCCAATTCCGAGACACGATATGCTGCCGAAAGCAAGGACAAGAAGGTTGAGGGATGGAGCACAATGAGAGTGGTGAAGCTATAGAGCTCATTTGCGAATGTGAAAGCAGGGAGATCACAATAACAGGACTCCAGGAGTAACTTGCATGAAGGTTGGCTGCATTACTGTGAAGGAGCCGTCACGGGAGTCCCTGTCTTAGCCTTGGCTCTTAGCTATTGTGCTGTAGCCTATTAAGACTTTAGAGTCTCAGGATTTAGACTCTTAGAACTTTAGAGGCGTGCGCAATGGAAGCATGGTGAACCCGACGTGAAGCCTTAAAAGATTTTGGAGTGCGCAATGGGAGCCTTGAGGCTTGGAAGTTGGTGAGATGAAACGTTGGTGAAATGAAACAAACCTTGGAGGATTCAGGAAGACGAAAGCTGTCGTGGTCATTTCATGGAGTAAACAGAGCTTGACGTCTCTACGCCATCTCGTTAATTTTGTTCAAAGCTTTGACAGGCAAAGGTTTCTCAACTTTGAAAGAAAGAAAAAAAAGCCATGTCATCCAAAGGTTGAGAAACCTTTGAAAAAAGCCACCTCATCAGAGTACTCATTCATACCCCTCTCTAAAGTCTAAAGGCCCCCCCTTCTCTTTTCAAAGTCTTTTCACCCCCTCCTTCTCTTTTCAAAGTCTTTTCACCCCCTTCTTCTTTTCAATCTCCTTAGCCTCGCCAAACTCAAAGAAGAAGATCGAAGAACGGGTAGAAAAGTTCAAAAGTAGAATCGGAACGAGAGATCAAGAATTAAAAGCATGAGAGGACGCGTTGACTTCAAAGATGAATCCAAGACCATCGAACAAACACCAGGGAAGTGGGTATCATATTTTTCTCTCTAACATAAAGCGCTTTGCTTTACATTTTTTGAAAAATATACATTTTTAAAATGACAAGGATGGTATGAATAGGGAGGCCGAGGAAAGGGCTAGAAAGGGAAAAGCAATAGTTGGAGAGGAAATACATGAGGAGGTACAAACTGAAACTCAAGAGGATAATGTAGAAATGGAGGATATTGATTATGGTGATTATGGAATTCCGTATGTGGAATTCACTAACACAAAATATAGAAACACAGTTAGGGGTTATCAGTGAAACATTAAAAACCCTAGCTGAAGCTATAACTAAGATAGCCGATTCTCAATTGGTATCTATTATTGAAAAATCACCGATTCCTCCTAATCAAGTTGAGAGGTCTACCTCTCGACTTAGAGAAACCTCAAACATCCTTAAGGACTTAAAACTGCCAATTTTCAATGGGGAAGAAAAGGAGCATAATAAAGATGTGATTAATACGTTCATGCAAAAATGGCAAGACTTTCATCGACTCAGGAGTACACCTCCTGAAAATCAAGTCGTGGAAGCAAGTCTTTCCCTTGGAAATAAAGCTTATAAATGGTGGATGAGCCTCAGGGAGAGTGATAAAATTCCTAGATATTGGACTGAGTTTGAACAAGACTTCCTAAAAGAGTTTTTACCGAAAAATGAATTAGAAAGAGCATGGCACTATGGATAAAAACACTCTAGTCCAGTACATAGCAAATTATAGGGAGGCAGTACTTAAGCTGAAGGGAATTGATGAATTCCAAAAGATAAGGGGTTACGTGAGAGGTCTCAAAGACATAAGGTTGAGGTGAAATAAAATTCTTAAAAAACCTTTAAGGAAGCCATTAAGTATGCCCAAATATATGATGATACAACGGGGAAATTCAGAATTGGAACTTCGGAGCAAACAGGTTTTGTTCCAAAGTTCAATAAATTTCCCAATTTGAAAAGGAAGGGGCACTTTAAGAAGGAGGTTTCTTAGGCACCACCTAAGAAACCTCAAACACAAAATTATCCTCTCTTGAAAAAAGAGGATTATGAAAGGGCCAGGCAAGAAAATCTTTGCTTCAAATGTCTGGGCAAAGACCATGCTACTTGGAATTGTCTTAAAAATAAGCCAGTGGGAGCTAAAGCCCCAAATAGAACTCCACAAAAACAAGTGCATGCGGTGCAAGTGTTACCGCTCAATGGTAATGAAAAGTACACTGAGGTAGAGGTCTATCATGAGGATAGTACCCATATGTGCTGTCTATCATTGGCAAAGTGGAAACCCACCTTTGGTCCTCATGATTTGATGAGGATGCATGGAAAAATTAAGGGGCAAAGAGTAAGTGATGGTCGATGATAGTGCAACACATAATTTCTTAACCTACTCATTAGTTAAGAAATTAAAATTGCATGAGAGTCCCAGTGCCCATAAATATGTGGTCTCTTTGGCGAAGGGCAATGATAAAAAAGTTTGGGACACCATGATATATGGTGTAGAGATGGATATTCAAGGCTATCAAGATGCCTTGGATTTTCAAATCATGCATCTCGACCGAATAGATGTAGTGCTTGGTCGAGAATGGCTATATAGTCTTGGGCATAGCTTACAGAGGAGTTATCTTAACAACTCCATTATGTTTGAAAAAGAGGGTAGAGTCTTTCAGATTCAAGGAGAACATGATGTGCCTTACTCTCCTCTTATTTGTTCGATGGAATTGGAACGACTACTACACCAAGAACAATGTGAGGTATATCTTTGTGAACTTACTTTTATTGGTGATTTTATGTCTTCTACATCGGAAAGAAGTAATATTGTTTTTTATAATGTTAAAAAGTATAAATCTTCTTTAAAAGATTTAATGTTTGAATTTAAAGATGTTTTTTCGTCTGATTTACCTGATGATTTACATCCTGAGAGACAAGTAGATCATAAAATAGATTTAATTCCTGGATCTACCCCTGTTTGTAAACCCCCATATAGGCTTAGTCAAACGGAGGAACATGAGATCGAAAGACAGTTAATGGAATATCTTAGAAAGGACCAAATCCAAACAAGGAGTCACCTTGGTCTGCACCAGTTTTACTGGTAAAGAAAAAGGATGGTACTATGCGTTTATGCATAGATTACCGAGCACTAAATAAAATCACCATAAAAAATAAGTATCCTATGCCTCGCATTGATGAACTCTTTGATCAATTGCAAGGGGAAAAATACTTTACTAAAATTGATTTAAGATCAGGATATCATCAAGTATGAATTAGGGAAGAAGATGTCCCTAAGACATCATTTCGTACTAGGTATGCACATTATTAATTTAAAGTAATGCCATTGAAATTAACAAATGCTCCAGCAACTTTCATGACACTTATGAATAGTGTCTTAAGGCCCTATATAGGGAAATTTGCTATAGTATTTCTTGACGATATCCTTATTTATAGTAAAACTAGAAAAAAACATTTGGAACATTTGCAAAAAGTGTTCCAACTGCTTAGAGATAATTCACTCTTTGCAAAAGAATCCAAATGTGAATTCTTTACAAAAGAAGTGAAATACTTGGGACATATAATATCCCAAGAAGGGGTTTGTATGGACCCTAACAAAGTCAGGGCCATATTGGAATGGCCACATCCTACAAATCTAGAAGAATTATATTCTTAGGTTTATCAGGATTCTATAGGAGATTCATCCAAGATTATGCTAAGATTGTTGTTCCAATGACAGACTAGCTTAAGGGGAAGGGAAGCACCTTCATATGGGATGAACCTCAAAAGAGAAGTTTTGAAAAATTGAAGGTAGCTATAGCGGCAGCTCCTGTCTTAAAAGTAGTGGATCCCAATGAACCATTCGTGGTTGAGACAGATGCCCCAGTGATTTTGCTATTGGGGCAGTACTTATTCAAAAAGGTCGACCAGTAGCTTTTGAAAGCAAAAAGCTACATCGTGCCCAATGGAATTACTCGGCATATGAGAAGGAACTATATGCTATAGTCTATGCTTTAAATAAGTGGAGGCACTATTTATATGGTGCAAAATTTGAGATCATCTTTGATCAAGAAAGAATTAAATGGATTTGTAATCAGCCAAAGCTTAAAGGTGGAAAAGCTAGATGGGCTGAGTTAATGCAAGAGTTTGATATACAATTGACATATAGGAAAGGGAAGTTTTATATGGTAGCAGACTCTCTTAGCCAAATGCCAATTGTTAATGAATTGAGTTTTACTCTTTTTTAGAATGATTTCCTAGAGTCCTTAAAAGGGAAATGTGAGTTTGATCCTCACTTCTCTAAAATATGGAAAGCAATTAAAAATAGGCATCCAATTAATCAAGAGGCTTTCATGGAGCATATCTATAGATTGTATGGGCTACCCGTCGGTCTTGTTAGTAACCAGGATAGCAAATTTAACAGCCATTTTTGGAGGGCTGTGTTTAAGAGGTTGGAAACTTCATTGAATATGAGCACCACGGATCATCCACAGAGTGATGGTCAAACTGAAAGGGTCAATCAAATCATTGAGGATATGCTTCGAGCATATGTAAGTAAACGGCAAACTAATTGGGAATAGTATTTGCCCATATAAGAATTTGCATATAACAGTGCCGAACATTCAGCTACAGGTTTCAGTCCATTCATGATGATGTATGGATTTCAACCTAGAGCCCCAATGACAGTGGGACTTGAAAAAGAGAAGGTTCAAGTGGCCAAAGACTTTCTTGAGGATATGAATCAAATGCTTAAGTTAGCTAAAGATAGCATAAGAAGAGCTCAAGATAGAGCACGAAGTTATGCAAACCCCCATCGTAGAAAGTTGGAGTTTGAAGTAAATGAGAAAGTCTACCTTAAGGTACCTGAATCATCTAACCAAGGTTAGGTGAGGTTAACCCGTGGTTTAGAGGCTAGATCACCTTCTGGCCACGTGGTAGATAAGGTGGTCCAAGCTAACTGTGGATAGGTTCAGCTGCCTGGGTTAGTTGAACCATGGTAAGATTTGTGTAAACCTTGGGTTAACCAAGTTGGGTTTAAAGATTGCCACATGGCATAGTGCCACCTAAGCATAAAGTCCCTTACTAAGCACAATATGGAATTCAACATGTGAATCCCTGTGCCACATCATCAAGGCCTTGTCTTCTTTACAAAAACTTCGACAAGGGGTAACTTGCAATCTAGGAAGAATTTGGACACGCTCCAAAAAGGAAAAGTGATCGCCTTTTCAAGCTCTACACGACGTTTGTCAAGTCAGAATCATTGTATGCAATTAGACACTGCCAATATTGAAAGAAATCAATTGGTAAGACCTTTGCAAACAAATGGAAAAGCAAAGCATGAATGCACATAAGTATACCAAATGCACAATTGCATTAGATGACCATAGCACGAAGCATGGCATCCACACATAAAGCATTAAGGCACATGGAAGAATAAAGCATCATGCATGAAGCTACACAAGGAAGAAGATTGCAGATTGAAGATCCAACAGGTCAACTATGTGGAGTCATCATCAAGCCATGAGCAGAATGATAGGAATAACATGTATTGAAAAGCAAAAACTCTGCCAACCTTGCCTATATTTTGTAAATTAAATCTGACCACCTGAGAGTAGCCATGTAGGCACCTAAGGGAGGATTTAATCTTGTAGCCTCACATCTGACCACCTTGCAGTAGCCAAAGGATCATGGCACCAAGGGGAGGTGTTGAGAGTTGTGGTGCCATGAGCAAGTATGAGCAAAGGTATGAGCAAAGGTATGAGCAAAGGGCAAGCTGCCACATGGCATGGAAGAGATATCCCACATGTGAGCAAGCAAATGGATGTAAGTACCCTCACCTATAAAAGGGAGGTTCATTTGAAGTAATATCAATCAAGCACTTTGCACTATCTCAAGATTCTCTTTATGAGTCCAAGCTAATCTATCTTGGAAGCTAATTGACTTGAGGTACATGTCATGAGCACTCTTTTCATCATGTCTCCACATGGTTCCATCCACCTTAGAGTGCTCCATAGATCCTGAGGCACACATGTTTTGTCAGAGTCTCCTTTTTGCTACAATGGTTATATTGTGTTTGAAGTTCATCAACAACAAATAGACCTCATATTTTTGGAATGGACTAGAGGTTTGATGGTCATGGTGAATAGAGCACACAACATATTCTCAAGACACATTCAATGGTGTTGTTAACTTGAGCACATATGGGGATATTGCAAATTTTACAATATTATTTCCTTTGACTTAGTAGATAGCAAAGGTGATAGAGACTCAATGGAAGGGAAAAATAAAGAACCCATGCACTTTGGGACCGCTTTTCATGGAATATGGGTCTTTGTTTGCAAGCACTACTAGGTATGGAATTCACATGTGTGTGCACAACCACCCTATGGAGATAGGACTATCTAGAGATAAGAACAAATAGATGCAAGACATGGTGTCCATGCATGCTCGATTGAATCCACATGCTTCATGCAAGAACATTGAGGTTGCTCAAAAACAAGATATAATTGTGAAATTCATCTTGAGAAATAGGAAGTTGAACTTCATGGGGTTAAAAAATAAAATAAAATTCATGAGGTTGATGAAACAAGCTCCATGAAGGGTCTAACCTTTGTCTCAGAGGTGAAGACTACAAAGGTCTATCTACATTGCTAGAAGTGATACAAACAAGAGTGATGCAGGTCTTGATTCATTAATGGGAAGAGAAGATGTAGGTGCACTCTTTTCATAGAATTCCATTCCCAAGTCTACTGGGAGACAACAAATAGCCATTAGGGGAGATTTGGGGTCTAAAAAGGACCTCCAATTAGTGTTTCTTAATTTTTAAGGGATTACAGAGGGATTTGAGGTGTACCAATGAGAGTGCTAGAAGGGATGGGGCAATGGCATGTTGAGGTAGAGGGTGGGAATGTATATAGAGAGGCCGTATTGGTTGTTCCTTTTACACTAGGGACCATTCAAACCATCCGCCCCCCCCTTTAACCCATGCTTGACACTCCTCCCATGTGCATCTACCCCATGTCATCCCCAAATCTCATTCAAAGCTACGTGGGACCTTTGGGGTAAATTTCTCTTATCCTCTAGTCTACTGTAGATTTTCCCCCTCTTTCTTTGCTCCTTTGCTCCTCTGCTTTAGTACAACTCTTCTCTCCCTCCATTTTTTAAAGTTTAGGCTATAGCACCTCCTATAGTTGCTCTGCCTCCTCTTTCTTAGCCTCCCCTTGCTCTGCCCCCTTTTGATTCTCCCCCTGTTGTTTTGCCTCCTCCTGCTCTACGCCTGCCTACTCTTTCCTCTTTTTCTCTTCCCCCTACTACTCTATCCCTTCTTGCTTTGCCCTCTCCTACAACTCCTCTTTGCCCTCCTACATAGTCTCTCCTTCCCATCCTAAAGGTGCTCTATTACCCCCCTATAAGTGCTCTACTACCCCCTCCACCTTTGGGTTGCACCCTCTATATTGTAGCTCTTCCTATATTGGAGCTTCCCTCTCCCTCCAAGATGCACCCACCTTGTAGTCAAGATCACTCATTGGTACAGTGCATCAGTCCAAGCAAGAGGACATGTTGTGGTCTTCCAAATGAAAGTTTTAGAAGCACCTACTTAATTCCTAAAGTGCATCAAGATATTCATGCATTTTATGGCATGGTAATGGCAAACACAACTCTGTGCTTGGTAGCAAAGGAGGAGAGCCTTATTGCTATTTCTACTAGGAATTTCCTTGGGGATTTCAAAGGCCCCTATTTTTTATGTATTAGAGGTATATAGAAGAGAGATAGGCTATGAAGCTTCTTTATCTTGAATGGATAAATTATAATACAAACATATATTTTTTATCACATTCTCATTTTTGCAAAATTACCATGTCATAAGTAAATTTTATATTCCATCTATGGTTAAATTTTGAATGCATTGTTGATGCAATATAAGGTAATGCCACTTTGAATGGTAGACTATTAAATACACCACCTCCAAATCTGTTGTGTAGAGTGGCGAACCTTTTGGATGCAAACCTACACTTTTCCTTCTATTGCATCCACAAAAGTTAAACTTGTACACTAAATGTTAAGGGTCTTCTACATTGAATATGAAGAGTTGGGTAAAATTTAGTTGTAAACCATTCAAATCTCATAGAGCTACTCGTGCTCTCAATTTTAAACTAAAGTCTCTAAAATTGGAGTTATAGTTTAAAAGATTCTAGTATTCTCTTCATATTATGTATATTATTTTAAATTCAATGTAGGGAAAAATATTGAATATTTTGTATATTGTTGTTCTAAATTCAACATAGCGCAACATGATGAATATTCCAAGTCAATAAAATACTCTGAGAAAACTTTGGCCACTTTGCACCGTGGCCAAATTCTTTCTAGATTTGCTACAAATGTTTCATTGAGTGGCCAAAGTTGTCAAAATTTCCTTCAAAGTCTGTATTTCCTATGAGGTTATAGACCTAACTACACTTTATTTTTCCTCTATGCTTGATTGTTTCTACATTTTTGGTAGTTTTTAGCATTGGAATATTCACATTGACAATTTTTGAAATGGAGATATGTATGGGAAGGTGATTAATTTTTGAAAAGTCTATATGAGAGAGTTGTAGATTTTTTTTTTTTTTGGGCAGAAAATAAAGGTGATTATATTAAACTTGAGAACACTTGTACATCGTCAGAGTTTGTCCATAGTAGTTCCATTAGTCCAACAAAGGAGTTATAGCATAGTGACCACCCTTACAAAAGGGGATACAAAAACTACTTGGATGCAAAAGATAGTTCAAGTCCTCCCTTATATGCAAGAGGATCTGAAAGGAAAAGCTTTTAGAAGCATCCTCATTATGCTCAGTACTCTTAGTAGTGATAGTAACAATAGCAAGAACACCCTATAGAGGGTCAAGAGAGATCTCTTGTTCCTATGACAACTCACCATGAGTGTGAAAGACATCTAGAGAGGGAAACTGAGAGGCAGGACCTGTGCAACTTTGCTTTGAGGAGCTAAGTGTTCAGCTTCAATATGTGATGGAGGATTCCTATGGAGGTACTGGGGTAGTTTTTCATGCTCTGCCACTAAGGTACATCTACTCTTGTGCTTAGCCAAATCTACACTCAACCTAGTATGCTCAACATTATAGGCACTACTTATATGAATTTCCAACCTCCTTTTTTCCTACCCCAACATTGTGTCATCTCGACGGTGACTCGTGTTGTGGGGATGTTGAAGGGATGCCGATGGAGCCTCCATTTCAAGCTACTCCTTGTGAGAGCAATGCAAGGCACGAGCCATTCGAATGTGTCACTCAAGCGGTCCAAATTGTCACATGTGTCACTCAAGCGGTCCGGATTGTTGCACGAGAAAGAGGGGAAGGGGGAGAGGGAAGAAGAGAGGGGAGATGGGAGAGAGAAGGAGGAGGGAAGAGGAGAGTGAAGGGGGATGGAGTGGAAAACACAAGGGCACTATGAAGGAGAAAAGATAACACCTAAAGACACTCTTGGAACAGAAGAGGGAGCTTGTATTCCAAACTTGTGCATACAACAATGAAGACCAAAGTCAACCATTTGGCCTTTTATACAAGTCACCTTTTGAAGGGAGGGCCAACCCTTCTCCTTTTAGCACTCTCCCTTTCTTTACATTAACAGGCTCTTGGGCCCGTGTGGTGCCAGGGCATATTGTTATCCTTTCCATCTCTCCCTACTAGCAGAAATAGCACTTGTGTTAACCTTATAAGAGCACTTGGACAAGCCTGGTGTTAGGAGGTGCTCCTAATCAGCTCTTAAATAGCGCTTGTGTTAACCTCACACCTCCAAGCCGCCCATCCCATTTTGCTCAATTTCCAAGCCTAGTGTCGCATCATCATGGAGTCCACTAGTTATTTGATGGGTGATGCAATTAGTAAGGCCTAAGGAACTCAACCGGTGGGTCGGCACCCTCGAAAGTCTACAAGCCCACATTAGTGAGATGCAGACCTATGGCCGAGTCTCTACAATACAATCTCAAGGGTATCTTGCAGCTTACCACTCCACCACCTACAACCCCTCAGCATTATAATCCTCTTTAACCGGGTGTTACAAGCTCCCCAAGACTCACTTGAGTCCTTGGTGATAAATTTTGAAACAATACATGTAGCATATCCCGAGCAAGTAGCCGAGGAGGAAGGCCAAGAAGCCATCTCAATATTTAATTCTACCGCCACCTACCAAAATCCCACAACCACCTCCTCTAGATCCCACCCAGCAAGCCACCTAACCTCTCCCACCTCCCCTTCCTTGTGCCACTCTACTCGAATATTCTTCCAATGCCTCTAACACCACCATCACATAGCACGGGACCTCATCCATCTTCTCTATGGCTCCGATCGAGACCTCCCTAAGGAGGCTCTCAACACATTGCTCAAGGTAGCCAACTTTGTCCAAATGGCCGACGATATAATGCCAACATGCACAGTAGAGGAGGAACCCATGCCCATTGAAGATGATGAGGCTCTGCAAGCTCCTCCCTCCTCCCTACCTGAAAATGTACAGTGGCGCACCGACATGTAGTCATTCCAAGAACTATCAGATAGTGCCCTTATGCACCATTAAAAGTGCCAACTTGAGGGCTCCCACCTCCACCTCTACGAAATACTGGAGGTGCACCCCCCCACACATTTCATCACCCAGTCTTTCGATGACTGGCGATGCACACATCTAAAGCACACAAGAGGAGGATACCACCTCGCCCTCGATGCTCCAGTCCCATGGACCGATCCCAACACTGATCTGCAACCTCGCTGGTGCATTCTTTTTCTCAAAATGGAGTAGTTTTGGTGGTGCTACTATTAGATATGTTCAATGCCCCACCCTCCTGGCAACCACCAATGGTCCAAGGTGCTCAAGTTATAAGGCCCCCATATGATGAGAAGCCATGTGTGAGCCCGAGACATTGGATGGATCCTGACTTGCATGTTAGATGAGGTCTATCAATGAGACTGTTGATGGTAGAAAGGTGATTGTATGGGGGCCCCTTATTCTTGCTAGGTCTTGGGGAGGCGGGAGCCCCCGAGGCGACTGTATAGGGAATATTTCCTGAATATTCCATGGACGACTAGTCGGTTCCACCGACTAGGTTGACTGGTCGACTCCACTGACTACGTTGATCTAGTATCTGTCTAGATCGCCATCTAAGCTCCACTGTGGGAGTGCATGGGTGGACAGAGCCATCATCTATACTATATTAGTATTGAAGGAAAAGTTTGTTCCTCTCCAGTTTGCTATGTATTCTCTATTCTTTGTTCAATTTCTATTCCGTTGCGTTGTGTAATTTAACAGCTACCACAGTGCTTATGTCAATCATTGGATCCCACCCCCTATACATGCCAATGGAGTGACGATGGACTTGGGTAGAATTTTGAGAGCTCTAGCAGAAGGAACCTAATATGTTGTACAATTTTTCGAAGTACAACTTCCCCAAAGAAATGACTCGAGGGATTTTTCTCCCACCTCTAGTCATTCAACGAGATGTACGGCTCGATACCTGATCCCGTCATCATGGCAGCAATCCAATTCAACCACCTCCTCCTCTTACTCCTCCGCAACCTCCCTACCCACAATCACCCCATCGACGACCGCCTCCACAGTTTGACCAATCAAAATGCCTTCAACCTCAACATCCATCCTATGTAGTTTCAGGACCTCCACCTCTACCTCCACATCCGCAATCTCCACGGCTACCACATCCGCACGTATGAGGATATGCACGCCACCCACTTTTGAAAGTATCGTTCATACCTAACTCGGCTAACTCCACGTTAGTTGGACCACTACGCCATCCTTCAGACAATCCTCTCCACACACCTCCTCCAGCGCAGCTGGATTCAAGGGCAGCTCAGCAAAGGAAGGGGGGCATGTTAGCATCCATGGAGTTTAGTCGCCAAATGCAAGGTAATCACTAATTAGAGGTGATTAGACTTCATGATTTTCTTCAATGATTGCAGCCATGGAAGGAGTACAGTACAAGCTCAGGGAGTTTGAGACCCAAATACTCGAAGGTCAAAGATTGTAGGCAATGGGCACAGCTTGCAGGTTCTAGTTGCAAAGTGTGGTTAAGTGCCTCGTGGGAATCAAGTT
This sequence comes from Dipteris shenzhenensis, assembly GCF_047967505.1. Taxonomy (NCBI): domain Eukaryota; kingdom Viridiplantae; phylum Streptophyta; class Polypodiopsida; order Gleicheniales; family Dipteridaceae; genus Dipteris; species Dipteris shenzhenensis. Next base: position 8,452,219 of record NC_141604.1, read on the forward strand.
GCAAGTAACCTAGATCAGCCTTGCCACCCCAAGTTTTGAGCCTTGTATAGGGGGTTTGAGCCCCAAATAGCTTGGTGCATGGTGTGAGTGTGCATGTGGCTAAATTGATAAGTTTCCGAGTATTCTCAACTGCAATAGCCCAAGCATTTGCAACAGAAGTGCACTCACAAAGGCTTTATCCCAAACTATCTTAATCATGGATTGGACACTCTTCAAAGCAAAAAGTTTGGGGTCTTCTTTAATCTAGAAAGTTCCTCTGTGTCTAGACCCAAAGTCACAATAAAGAAAAGACTAGCTTGTGGCTTTTAAGAGTTAGAGAGGAGAAGGTCTTAGCTTAAAAGAGCTAAGATTACTCAGAAAACCCTATGAAAGATAAAACCTCTCTAACTTGGCTTCTCTCTTGCAATCACCCAATTGACTATTGCACCAAGTGAAATCCTCCTCTGGACATGCATCCACCAACTGCAAGTGCTCTTTAAAGTCCTCCCAAACATCAAGCTTACAGCCTCTAATAATAGTGCCCTGTTCCAACCATCTATCCCTCTTCCTTTCTACCATATTGAAAGGCATGGGACAACACAATTTGTTTTACCTTTTTTAGCATTGCTCTTAGAGGTTAGATCCTCCTGCTGAGTACTAATGAGTAGAGAAGAAGTCTAAGGGACCCATCTCTCTATCAGAATAGCCTACTTTTGTGCAACAAGAGCTTGGGCTTTCTCCTCTTCAAGGGATAGTTTTTCACCACATGTGTAGACAATCCACACAAGAAATAAGAATTGCGAAAATTCTTATACACCAGAGGTTGCTCCCTAAAGACAAAATTCAATTGTTACATATATAGGTAATGGAATTTGATTCAGTTCTGGATATGAGATACTTCCTTACAATATAGGAAAAGCTATTCTAAAAAATGGTTTGATAGATACTTCCCCTGCAGATCCCTCATTTATTGGTAGTAATACATTGAAGAAGAGGTTTTACCATTTGTATAACTGGTATTTGGAACCTTTAATAATCAAGTCAACAATTAAGGAATTTGCTATATTTTTGCATATCTTAGGGCTATTGGCCGAATTAGTAGCTTGTGATCCTTGGTTCAGAATGGATATGAGAGAGGAAGAGAATCTCATTGTTATTGATAAAGTTGTAGAGAATGATTCTAACTTAGCCTGTGGTATCTCAGAAAACCTTTTGAGGGATTTCTTATGTTCATGAATCTATAGAAGTAGAAGTCAATTCGCTAATATTCCTCCTCTTCCTTCTTCCATTGAACCCAAGTATTCTCCAAATATAATCTCTAGGTACTACCATTTCTATTTAGAATTATTAATGTCTTGGGTATTTCCTCTATAATGTCCATCTTAATACACACATGGGGGCTCCCTCTAGGATTAATAAAATTCTCCTGTTCAACCCCAAGGAATTATCCTAATCCATAGCATAAGAAAGGTAACCGATTGCATAGATAAAGGGTAAGATCAAGCATCTCTACCCATAGTTGATCTAGGGGCGTTAGGAGAAAACTCCTTGGACCACCATTCCAAGTACAATGGTTGATTTCTGATGGTTTAAAGACCATGTTGGAGGGCCCTTGCTAACATCTCAGGCTTTTCAAATAAGAAGACAAAAAAGGCCTTTCTTCAAAAGTCTTACATTCAATATAATCATGCCCTTCCTTACCCAATTTGTTTTGATCCAAGTCTAAATAAAGGCCATTGCGGGTTTCCTGACTCCAGGCCCAGTGGGTAGCCACATGACTGAATCGTTGAGAAGTTTATCATCTAGGAAGGCCATAATCAACTTGCCAAAACCAAGTTGTTCACCCTCACCTGTAGCTTGGCATGCTTCTCGAGTAGTTGATTGCACATGCTCCTATTGTCTGGTTGTCCTAGGGCATCGACACATTCTCTTTTGTCTCATTGGTTGCGGGTATCCCCTGCTCATTCAAATCCCAAGGACCAATATCTTTTGGAGCATTATGTCATTATGCAATAGGCATTGTTCAATGTCTAGTTTTCTTATTACATTGTGGTAATCTATGTTTGGCATGAACGCTTATGTTCTATGGATTGCATGATCGCTTTCTTGTTGAGTTCTATGCTCTTCTATGTCTAAGCCAATTGTTTGGTTTTGTTTTGAGAGCCAACTTTGCTGCGTTGGGCTTGCACCGACCAGACATCTCATGGAGAACTCTTTCCCCCCACCTTATTTATTCAGCGCAACCTCAAGTGTGGACCCTCTGGCAATCAGTACACATCAGAGAGCGGAGAAGATACCAGGGCCCTGACGAACCCAGGCATGCAGGACTTGCCTCTGACCCCCAGGGCCTTGGGCTCACCATGCTAAAACTCCATTAACTGATGGGTGCTCGAACTAGAGCTGCCATACCCGTACCAGGTGTTGGCTCAACGGTGGTGTCAGCTAGCATCCGGAGTCTTGCCCCTCTCTGTATGCCTTGCTTTCAACATGGTCCCCTCTATGTATTTGCGCTCTAATGCTTTCTCGTTCCATAATGCTCATTTACTCACTCGGGGAGAATATCGTCATTTCCTCATATCTATATCATTCATCTGATGTTGTGTTGGATGATTTTGTTGACTTGTTATCTTTATTGATAAGGATTGTTATCTTAGTGAAATTATTTTTGTTTTGGTTGATGATATTTATGTTTCTTGGTATACATTGAACCATGTGCTTTCAGTTTCTAGGATGGTGTCTTCACAATCTTTGAATGGAAGATGGATCTTTTTTCAGATTGAAGTGTATAGATCATACGACCCTATGGCTTCTTTAGCTTTCTTTCCTTGCCAGTTCTTATTTACTCAACAAGAGAAAGGTAGTCTAGTTCACTTTGGTGCTTGCAATATTTTTGTATGATATATTTGTAGAATATGTTCTTATCGTCATCAAGTAGGATTTGTAAGGCTGGTTTTCTTTTCAATAGGAGTGTCTTTCTTCTTGAAGCTTGGTATTGATGAACATAGATTTGCTTTAGGAATTCGTTAGTAGTAGTGATAGTGCAATGTAAGTGGCTTGTTGTGTGAGCTCAATTCGAGTGTGTTTATCATTGTGTTCCCAAGCCTTTGCAAGTGTTAAAATGTGCTAATATTGTTTTTAATGCAAGAATCAAATGATTCTTTCATGGCTTTGCTTGTAGCTGTATTGACCTTTGTCATGTAGGAAATGCAGTAGGGCACTAATACTTCATAAGAATCTTTAGTGGTCATTAACTTCTCCCTCATCAACAAACTATGGACATCTAATAAGCATGAGTAAGCTATAAAACATGCACTCTAAAACCAATTTGAAGGAAAGGGAAGGTGCCTCGCACAAACTTCAACAACAATAGTTAAACTAAGAACATAAATGCCCAAGGTCAAAAGCCATACATAATCTCACTAGCCTTCTACTTAAACTGTGTGTATGAAAATAACCTTTTTTATAGATCTCTTATGCATCCAGTCATAGATTCTTTCCTCTCAAAATGATTGGGAAGCTATATTAGAGCTCACAAAATGAGTAGAAGAGGAAGATAATCAGAACTCAATGTTTCACAGGCTTTGATAGCATAGAAGTTATTCAATTTTTAGAAATCTACTAGGCCTATCCAAAATCCCTTTAAAAAAAACCAAAAACCAAAAACTCTCATGGCTGTGCAAGATCCATCCACACAGCTAACATGACAATTCTACAAGCTTGTAGAATACACATCTAAGGATTCGGTCTTTGCCTACTAGTCAGCCGCGTGAGACTATCGCTCTGTGCTCCACCTCTCCTACTAGCTCCTCTGCTTCCCCTCTATGCTTCCCTCCCTCCCTTGTACTTCCTCTCTATCCCCTCCTCCTCCCCATCCCTGCCCACCCCCTGGCTACGCTGCCACAAGACTGGCATTCTAGCCTCCCACAAGGTTGTCATGGGCCTTCTACTCCTCTTGCTTTGAGGGCCTTGATGCATTGCTTAAGGCCTCCCATGGTGCTCTACCACCCATGGGTTGGTCATTAGCCTAGCTTGGCTGGTGTGCATTGCAACACAACCTGTTTTGCACCTACGTGTTTTGTGAGTTATTGTTTGGGATCTAGTATGGCTCCCTTGCAAGATGCTCCCTTGCAAGACCCCTAAGCCCTCCTCACCACTCCCTAGGTCACCCCAACCTTGGTTGCAAGTCGAGTCCCTAGTGGTATGTGTTGCCATCCCTAGCCCTCCATCCCTAGCCCTCAGCTCCTGAGGCCTCGTGGCCTGCTACAATGCCTCCCCTTTTCTTCATTTCAATTCCGTTGTAGGCTGCTCGGCCAGCCAAGGGGGTCATATTTTTAGAGTGCCTTTGAACACCTTCCTCCCAACCTTGTTTATCACATGCACCAATGCTAGGCATTTGACAGCTGGCTGCATAATCAGCATCTTGCAGTATCATACATAGCTTTTCTACCTAATTTTGGGGCCATTCTAGCAACCTATTTGCAGGCCAGTTGGGTCATCGAAGGTCGGCCCAAAGGACTGACCAGGTTGGATCATTTGAACTAACCAAGCAGGTTAGTTGGACCGATCAATAGGTTAGTCAACCAGACTGGTCTTGGTCAAAACCTCTAACCAGTTGGTTAGTTCTAGCCCTATTTAAAAGGTCTTTAGCCCCTCAATTTAGGTGGACATTACAACAATCATTCTAGGGTAGTTCTAGCTTCTAGCCTCAACATCCAATACCACATTTAGCTAGTAGTTTTCAACTTAGTATCCACATCAGCATCCTCGCCGCATTTTGGCAACATGTATAGTCAGTAGTTAGGACATTTTTGCCAACATTTATGTATCATAAATACAACAGGGTACAATAGTTAGGAAGATCTCAGTGTCCTTCATGATTGAATACTCGTTTTACTTATAATCTACGTATGCACATTTAGCTAGTTTTCCACACAGCAAATCTCTGCATGTTACATTGTTTCCTCTTCTTTCCCTCGCTTTTTCCCTCCCCCCTTTACCTATTCCTTCGTCGTCCCCTTGTCTAGCTAGCAAGCATTGTTTTTTGTTTGACAAGAAGGGGATTGGATCTAGAAGGTGAGCACTTGGTCCAAATAAAGGGGCTCACATCGCATCACCTAAGATACCCTCAGCCATTTGGATTTCCCTCTTCCTAAAGGACAAGCAGCTATAAAAGGCTATACAATTCCTTTAGGATAAAGCAATTGTGAGGTGTGAGGCATTGTGTTGGTCTCACCCCCACATGATAACAGGTTTCGGATTAGGGCTGAACGTATAGGATATCACCATCTATGGGAAAAGGAATATTTTCCTCTAGCTTAGCTCCTTGGACACAACTACTCGAGCAAAGCTCGATCTACCTTGGACCTCATCTAGTTTTCTTCATCCCTTGGTACCATGGATTCACAATGAACAATATAGAGACAACACATCATGTACTGAGGTATCCCATTATGATATGCTTACCAAGCCCCCCAAGGAGTACAACCTATCTTGTCCTTCATTGGGTCTACTTTGATACTACACTTGAGTCTTTGACCATAGCAACCTTAGTTCTCTCTAACGATGCAGTTGCAAAGGAGTGGGGCATTGCAGATGTCCTAAATACCCTAATAGAGGAGGTACTTCTACAGGTCTTGGTCAGAGGTGTCTTTAGGAAGAGGTTCACGATTACAAGCCTACCAAGGCAATGTCTACGCTATAGACACGTGCGCCAAGTAGCTAGGACTTGCCCACTTTTCGCAATCGGTCCCTCCCTTTGTCTCCAAGTCCCTCCAGATCATCACAATAGGAGGGCAAGGGGTGGCTGGTGATCGTTGTGCATTTATGTCACTGACTTGTTAGCTACAGATGCGGTTGGTACACCGCCCACGAATAACAGTTGCATGACAGCTATCCTTATGTACTCTAGTTCGTGGCTCAGTTAGTATGCCACCTTAGTTAGCTGAGTTTGGTTTGAGACCAACATATAGGGTTCTTCTATTTCTTTGTACTAGAGTTCTTTTGGCTTACACAACTAAGAAGAGGAAAACTATTTTCAGCCTCCACCTTTGTGTGGATTCCCCCATTGTGTATGTGAGAAAGGTGCAAGTGAGACTCCTTCCCTCTCTCCCACTATCTTCACATGGTATTAGAGCCTGGTTCATGGTAAGGAGCTCAAGAAAGCAAACCAAGTTCGTGGTGTCCTAGTAAGAGGACCAGTGTTGCTTTCCTTTTTCGAGTTTGGGAGCAAATCTCTGCAAGTAGCACAACCGGAAGTGCAAGAGTGCACTATCTCAGATTGAGATGCCCTTCGCGATGTGGCAAGAGGGCATATATGTTATGGGAGAGGGCCCGTTTTGAAGGCAAAAGTTCTTCGCAGGCACTCAGAAAAAGGCCCGGTTTTTGTTGTGCGACCATGGCTCTGCAGGTCGGTGAAAAGTTGCCATAGAATTTGCATCATATGCCTGTGCGTAGAGATATTGGGAGTTGCAGAATCATCCTTATTGCCTGTTGATGCAAAATAATCACTAGGAAGTGACTGTGTGGTCAAATACCACTTTCGTCAGTTTTGCAAATCTGCCCATGTGAGGCAAAAGCTGTGTTTTTTGCAGTGACAGAATATTTTGCAGTGTTCTGTAATGGCGTCTGATTCTCTTTCACAGATTGTCACTGAAAAGCTTGACAAGAACAACTTCCAGGCATGGAAGTTTAGAATGACGAATTTCCTTATGGCAAAAGGCTATTGGGAGTTCATTACAGTAAATGAAGAAGAACCAGTTCTTCCTAATGTTCCCAATCAACAGAAAATGCAGGCATTTAAAGCATGGCATCAGAGAGCCTAAAAAGTTATGTACTGGCTTTCTATCAGTATTTCGGATTCTATGATTGTGCATATTCAGGATGCAAGTATGCCAAAGGAGGCATGGGATACTTTGGCAAAAATGTACAGCATAAATACGCAAGCTAGGAAAATGCAGCTTGCACAATGTGCAGAGAGAAAATATGAGCATCAATGACTACCACATGAAGGTGAAGAAAATTGCAGATGCACTTGCTTCCATTGGGTTGCCAGTGGAAGATGATGATCTAGTTTCTGTGACCTTGAATGGTCTAGGAAAGGATTATGCACAGTTCCGGACATCCATTGCCGTCTGTGAAAAATTTCTTGATTTTGAAGAGTTGTTTGCTCTTCTAATTTCTGAAGAGCAGAGAAATGGGGGTGCATCTTCTTCAGGAGGAACTTCAAAAGAAACTGTCTTCTACTCAAATGCTGGAAGAGGTAGAGGCAGAGGTAGAGGAGGCCGATCTGCAGGCCGTGGTAGAAATCAAAATATGCAGCAAACTCAAGAAAACCAGTCCTATGCAGGAGGACGTGGTAACTCTAGAGGTAGGGGGAGCCAAAGAGGCGGTGGTGGATGGCAGAGAGGCCAAAATGCAAACAGCAATGTTGAATGCTACTACTGTGGTAAAATGGGTCATATGGCTAAGGACTGCTACAAAAGGTAGAATGACATTATGAATGGAAAATTGCAGCAAGGCAATTATGCATCTTCCAGTAGACAGGGTGATGACAAAAATGAGCATCTATTTATGGTGCAGCATATGACCAATTCTGTGACAAGTACAGAAGAACGAAATGATGTGTGGTATGTTGACTCAGGTGCGTCACACCACATGACAGGTCATGCAGAATGGATGCAAGATAATGGATGCAAGATGCAAGGAAAACAGAAAAAGCAGGATTTCTGGAGACTGGTGATGATACTGCACATGTTATTGTGCAGATTGGTAAAATTCCTTTGTCTATGCAGGATGGGAAAAAGAAATACCTGTCTGATGTATTTCATGTCCCGAACATCACCAAGAACCTAGTTTCTGTTGGTCAAACGGTTGAGCACAGCTTGCAGGTTAGATTTAATCCTCATGGATGCTTTGTTGAGGATATGAAAAATAACGGTCGCTTGATAGCAAAAGGAAAGAAGAAGGGCAGGATCTTTACATTGGATGTGGACATGCCTAAATTGAGTGCAGCAATGTTTGCACATGGGACCGGTGTAGTTGCAGATATTGATATCTGGCATAAATGCATTGGTCATGTTAATGTACAACGACTTAAATCAATGCAGGCCCAAAATATTGTTGCAGGATTGCATAAATTCAAGGTTGTAGAAATGCATAAGGTATGTGAAGCCTATCAATTTGGAAAACAGGCAAGGAGACCGTTTCCTAGGCATTTTCAAGAGAGTAAGAAGCTATTGGAATTAATCCACTCTGATGTATGGACTACTAAAGCTGCATCTATTGGAGGCTGTCATTATTTTGTCACTTTTATTGATGACTATAGCAGAAAAGTTTGGGTGTATTTTATGAAAAAGAAAAGTGAAGTGTTTGGGCACTTCAAAGCTTTTAAAGCTATGGTTGAAAAAGAAACAGGCTTGCAAATAAAATGCCTAAGGTCAGATGGAGGGGGAGAGTACCTCTCAAATGAGTTTGCAAGGTTCTTGTAGGAGCATGGCATAATGCAGCAATATTCATGCAGTCATACCCCACAGCAAAATGGACTTGTAGAAAGGAAAAACAGGCATATTGGAGAGGTTTCTCGGGCCATGCTAAATGAAAAAGACCTACCAGATTATTATTGGGCTGAAGCAGTTGCTACAGCAGTTTACATAATGAACAAGACTCCCACTGCAGCAATACATGGCATGACGCCAGAGGAGATGTATACTGGTAGGAAACCAGATATTTCTCATTTGAAAAATTTTGGTTGCATTGCCTATGTTCATGTGTCGGATAAGTTAAGGTCCAAGTTGGATCCAAAAGCTGAGAAGTGCATCTTTATTGGTTATTCTTTGCAGCAGAAAGGGTATAGATGCTATAACCCTTCTACTTGTAAGTTTATAGTGAGCAGAGATGTCATTTTTGATGAGATGAGCAACTGGTACAAACTAATAAATGTGATTGATGATGTAGAGGCACAAAATGGTAATGCTACACAGAATTCACAGCAGCAATCACAAAATATTAGTGGACCTGCAGTGTCCTCTAGCAGTGGTTCACATACTTTGCCATGGACAGGCAGATTGAGATCAGGAGAATCTCCTCAAAGCAATGCAGAGTGGTATGCAGGTATCACAAAAAGGAAAAGAGAAGGTAGATCAGCCCATGTTTGATGTGAATGCAGGTCACTCTTATGTGGATGGTGAATCCAGTGGCTCAGAACAGAGCATCGATGATGAGTTGGGTATTCCTTCTGTTGTTACACCTGAAGTAAGGAAGACCAGGGATGTTTTGAGAGCACTTGGAAGTGAGCCTTTTTTGTGCAGGTCTACCAGAGCTAGGTATCTTGTGGATAGGTTGAAATATGATGGATTTACAGCCATTCACTATGCCTATATGGTCAAAGTGATACAGGAACCAGAACCCACTTCTTTTAAGCAAGCCATGGGAAATGAAAAATGGGAGAAAGCCATGGATGCCTTGGAAGCAAATGCTACATGGGAATTGGTGCCTTTGCCTAAAAACAAGAATGCAATTGGCTGTAAGTGGGTTTATAAGATCAAGCACAATGCAAATGGTTCTGTGAACAGATACAAGGCAAGATTAGTTGTTAAGGGGTATGCACAGATATACGGCATTGATTATGAAGAAACATTCAGTCTGGTTGCAAGGATGGCAACTGTAAGAGCAGCCATTGCTATGGCTGCATCAAAGGGATGGTCTTTACATCAGATGGATGTAAAGAATGCCTTCTTGCATGGTGATTTGCAAGAAGAGGTCTTTATGGAGCAGCCACCAGGTTATGTTCATGCTCTTCATCGTGAGTTTGTTTTGCAGGTTGAAGAAAGCCTTGTATGGCTTGAAGCAAGCACCTAGAGCATGGTCTGACAAGATAGGACAGTATCTTGTCACTATTGGCTTTCAGATTTCCAAGGCAGATTTCTCACTCTGTGTGAGAAAAACAGAGAAAGGTATTATGCTGCTTGTCATTTATGTTGATGATTTGATCATCATAGGTGATAGTGATGAAGATATCCTTCACGTGAAAGGGCTATTGAAGCAAAAGTTTAAGATGAAGGATTTGGGAGAGCTGCATATTTCTTGGGCATTGAGGTGATTAGATCACCAAGTGGGATACAGCTCTTGCAGAGGCAGTATGGATTGGACACGCTGTCCAAATATGGGATGACAGCAGGCTGTAAGCCTTTTCAGTTCCTTTGGAGCAGAATGTGAAGTTGAGCGCAGACGTAGGTGAGCTTCTGGAAGACCCTACTATGTACAGATGCATAGTAGGAAGTTTGATTTATATGACTATTACCAGGCCAGATTTGAGTTATGCTATGGGATTGGTAAGTCAGTTTATGCAGGCTCCAAGGAAACTGCATTTGGATGCGACTAGACGCATACTCAAGTATGTGAAGTCTACATTGCAGTATGGACTATTTTATGAGGCTGGGGTTCAAATACAGTTACATGGATACATTGATGCTGATTGGGCTGGTAGTATTTCTGATAGACGATCTACCAGTGGATATGTGTTCTCTTTTAGGAGTGCTGCAGTCACTTGGAGTAGCAAGAAACAGCCTACAGTTGCCTTGTCGAGCACAGAGGCTGAGTACAGGGGTGCAGCAATGGCTGCATGTGAGGTAGCTTGGTTGCATAAGCTACTCTATGATATGCATCAGTCTACAGATGGGCCAGTTGTCATTTATTATGACAACATGAGTAGTATACACTTGGCAAATAATCTAGTCTACCATGCTAGAACAAAGCACATTGAGGTGCATTATCACTATGTGCGGGAGAAGGTTTTACTAGGTCTTATTGATCTAGTTTATGTTAGCACAGAGGATCAGGTAGCTGACATATTCACGAAGGCATTGGGCGCAGAGAAGCTGCGCAAGTTCAGAGACCTGCTTGGTGTGTGCAGGAATTGGGATTGAGCTCGAGGGGGAGTGTTGAGATATCGAGCTCCACTCGTGATATGCCAGGGTGACCGTTGTGCATTTATGTCACCGACTTGTTAGCTGCAGATGCGGTTGGTACACCGCCCACGAATAATAGCTGCATGACAGCTATCCTTATGTACTCTAGTTCGTGGCTTAGTTAGTATGCCACCTTAGTTAGCTGAGTTTGGTTTGAGACCCACATATAGGGTTCTTCTATTTCTTTGTACTAGAGTTCTTTTGGCTTACACAACTAAGAAGAGGAAAACTGTTTTCAGCCTCCACCTTTGTGTGTATTCCCCCATTGTGTATGTGAGAAAGGTGCAAGTGAGACTCCTTCCCTCTCTCCCACTATCTTCACAGTGGCAAAACTAGAATCCCCCCTCCCTCCACCCCCCAAGTGGGAGGCTGCAGTCACCTCAATCATAAACCCCATGGGTCACCCCATCATACGGGGTTTGGACTAAAGTGGAGGGCAAGAAAGTCGGCAAGCACTCACTAAAAAATTAATGGAGATGGATCTACTCAAGGTAGTAGCGAGGGACCTCAACCAAAGACCTCCTTGCAAAAAAAAGATGGAGACACCTCACCTCGAGTGCCAGGATTTCCAAGAAATAGAGAGGTTTCTCGATCTCCCACCAAAGGTAGTGCCACAAGACACAGGGTAGGTTCCGACAGCATAGGGTTAGATAGCTTCAGTGCCAACACTAGAAATCCCTCCCTCCCTCGTCCTACCCTCCTCCTTCCTTCCCTCCTAGTTTTTGTCTTTGCGCTCACTCGTGTTGCTCCCCCTATGCTTGTATCTACTCCCACCTTTACCCGCCTTGCCCCCCCACCCCCCCGTAAGCTGGTCTCTCTCTCCTCCCTCTTACCCCTCTTCATCATCCCCCACCCTAGCTACCTCTCTACCAATTGTGATCACCATTGTCACATGTTCCCCTCCTCTGCCTTGCCATGACCTCACCCCCTGCCTCCTTGTCAACCCACCCAATAGGCTCAAACTCAGGCTCAAGCTCAAGCTCTTTGGCCATCCATCCACCTATCCACCCTCTCCCTACCTCTAAGAGCCTGCCCAGGCTTCATGGAGTTCTTGCTGACTAAATTGGGGCTTGATTTGGTCCTTAGACTTGACTTCTTTGTTTTAGCCTGTAAGACACAAGCCTTGCCTAAGCCAACCACGGGAGTTCTCACATCTTGGGCCCTAGAATTACACCAATGTATTGAAAGAGTATCCCTTGCCATAGAGATCTCAATCTTGATTCTACAATCTCTAGAGAGGGGCACCATTGAAGCAATGGGTAGCTCCACTTGCCCATTCCAGGGCTTCAATTTTGCAGTCATAGAAGAGTAGTAGTAGACTCCAATTCTCTTTGACCTTATGTTGAAGGTCCAAATAATGGACATGTTGCCAGGTGAAGTCCTTATGTACAAGCTGAGGGGGATCTCTCATTGTAGAGGCTTTTGATGCCTACTGTCACCACATTGTAAATATCCTAAGTCAAAGTACAGTTGGCCATTTATTTGATCATAATTAAAGAATTTTCCATCTAGGGTAATTATGGTCAAAAGAGTTCTTCTATTGGTCAAAGAATTGACAACAATCAAAGATACTTGACTTCGGTCAAGTAAGCCTGATTTCGGTGAGGACGACTTGGTTTATACCAAGAAGGTTAACTGCGGTTAACCAAGATGTGCCAACTTCGGTTGGAGAGACTTGACTATAATTAAGGCGCCTCGACCCTTGGTCAAAGCCCCTTAATTATGATCAAGAGCGTTGACTCTGGTCAACCAGAGAATAAATATATTTATATATTTATTGTGTGTGCACATGTGTTCAGTGGGGACGCCCATCGTGACTAGAATTAGTCCACAGTGTATTGTTTGCATGCAAAGCGCTAACAATTAATGGGTGCCATGGTGGTGCGCTTTAATTAATTGTTGCAGGTACGAGGAAAGGTTATTTTTCCCAAGCGCCATGGAGCCTAACAAGCATCTAGGAGGCTGCTCGCGTGACCAAGTGCTTCGAAGACTCCAGAGTTGCCCTTAGTGGCATGTAATTAGGAAAGTAATGTAGAATTTGACAAGTGGTTTGTTGCCAAGAAAGAGAGCCTAAAACCTCATGTAATTTCATTCACGTTTTGGGACTTGGTATGAGCAGCTTCACGGTGAACTCTTGTACTCAGTTTTCTCTCAAGTAATAAAGTACTTTTGGGGGGGTCCAGCCCGACATGTTGTCCTGGGCCCTAGATGTTTGCAGAGTGAGGGAATGAGAGAGAGTTTGAGAGAGCAGAGTGGGCACAGATTGCTGGCCTATGCCTCAGATTTCACCTACTGCAAGATTGTCCTTGAGATTAGCAATTACTATTTCAACAAGTCTGAGTTGTGATCAGGAGGCTTCTCCAAACACGCCGAATTGATGATGCTGGAAGGACTAGACAACGGTCATGTTAAAGCCTTTATGGTAGAGACGAAGGATCCAAAAGATCAGTGGGTAATGGATTGGAGGACACTAGTAACTTTGAAGGATGCAGAGCCCTCTACATATGACTTGCTACCAAATGTACCACTTAGAGAAGAAGCTTCAACCTCTTGCGTAAGACGGCATGCAGTGAGGACTATCTAGTTGGAGAAGATAAAGGTGCAAAAGAGGGTGATGATGCCTTCTTTAAGTTTCTAGTTTTTGTTCCAAGGATTCTTACAATGTAGCTTTGAATTGTTCCATGATACCCTTGAGATCGATGAAATTTCCTCTCGGAGGAGACATTTTTGCAAGACCTTTGTTTGGAATCAATCAATGGCATACTACATCGGCCGTATACGCATACCCACATGGACCAGCCACTAGGATCTCATTGTGTGAGGAATCATGGACCAGGATGGATGGCACCAGTGGTATGTCAAGTTGAAACAAACCTAGGATCATTGGTACCTTGCAAGGCTTGATTCCCTATCTTCTGAGGGGGACGACTGGATAGTGTTGTTCGTGCCTTGGGTTACTGAAGAGACCGGATTGTTTCTGACTTGGACCAGAGAGTGTAACACTGTTCCAGACTGAACCCGATTGTTCGTGAGCGATGCAATGAAGTTATTGGGGATACTGGAGGTGCAAGATTCACGACTAGATAAAGAAGATATCCCCGACATGTTCCCAGAGATTTTGAAAAGGAGCTGATGGAGCGATTCTTTGTCAGAGTTCACGTTGGGCCATAGTGCGTTATTGAGAGGGGGTGTTGGAGATATAGAGCCAATGCCCCACTTGTGAGTTCCCAAATGAGGCATATGGGCAGATAGATCTGTAGAGAGTGGGGATGATGCTACCATTTGGGCAGCAACATGGCTGCCACATGGGCAGCACATAGATCCACTACTAGGTGAAAAGCATGAAGGTACCCAGGCTGGTACAGCAGCAGGTATAGCAGAGACACATGGGTTGCATCTGTGTGTCACCTACAGCAAGAAACGGGGGACTGGCACTGTGTCAGTAGGGCTGTACAACAGGTATATCATCAGAGATGCACAATAATAGCCAGTGGAAGATGGACAGCGGGTAGAGGTCATAGCAGGGGTAGATTGACTGCAGATCCAGGCCCAGTAAAAGGGCTTGCAAAAGGCATGTTTATAGGTGCAGGACACCAACTTTGCAGCAGCAGAATACTTGCGGGGCAGACCTGGTCGGCTGACAGACTGGTTGGTCAGGCTGCCAGATCTAGGTTAGCGAGATCAAGGCATATATACGGTTCTCCCCTAGAATATTTTGGATCTTTCACACTATAGGAGGGCATAAGGGTGCAGAAAAGGGAGCTTTGTCTGCAATGCACCTTTGGAGTAGAACTTTGCAGGGAAGCTCAACAATTGAGAAGCTACTGAAGCCTACCACAGAGGCGTGTGGTAGAGAGGAAGAGTTTTTTATAGAGGGAACAGCAAGTCAGCCTATTTTGGTACCTTACCTCAGAGATTGTTTCCAGAAGTGTTGGTACATATGTTGGCAAATCTTTCACTCGAGATTCATCTATATATAGCTTTCTGTTTTGGCTATACTTCAAATTTACACCCTTTTAGACCTGGATTGCCCTATTACTTTTAATTAAAGCACATGTGTTTGAGTCATGTTCCACGTTAAGCGCCTTGTGATCTCGGGGTGCATCTTCCACTGTGGAGTAGTTGGCCCTAAGCAAGCAATCTACCTCTACGTTTTCTAACATTTTTAGCACATTAAATTATGGCATGCTTGCTAGTGTGAAATAAATTTCTCTTCTATCTGATCCTGCACTTGTACTGCAGAGTAGCTTCCCAAAGCATGAGCTCAAGAAGAAACAAGGAACCTAAAGAAAGAGTTATTTGTACAAGGAATGGAGGCGAGGATAGCTTTGGAAGGGCAGTCGATTTATTCTTTGGAAGAATTTCAAAGCTCTTGTGATGTAGCTAATGTTTTCCTTTCAAACTAAGGCATTTCTTGATTCAGGATATTTGGATAATGAAATAATGTTTGACTTCATGGGGAAAGGATTCTAAGTTACTACATGTGCCCACCGGTATTGACAGAAGGAATAGATTTGTCTCTCGCTGATGTGGCTCCAGGCTAAAGGGTCCATTGCTTCAATCCGATCACCGACTTGCATTTTTGAAGCTACTTTTAAGCAAATTAAATCAATGCAATATCCATGGCATGCTTGCTACTTTTAAGCACATTAAATCAATGCAATATCCATGGCATGCTTGCTATCTGTGAAAGAATTCTCTCTTTTATCTGATCCCACACTCGTACTCTTATTAGCAATGATGATGCTAGTGATCTTCTATGTCTGTATCATCAGTTTGGCAGACTCACTAGTAAACAAGAAGCTGCCCCATAGCCGGTAAAGGATCTAATTACAAAACAATGGCATACCCTTTGGACCTCTTGGTATGCCATATGGATGATGTGGGCACATATATGATGTACATTCTAGTATGCTTCCAATCTTACAAATTTGGACTGCAGCAGTTCGCCTAAAGAAATAGTTTTTTGTACAAGGAATAGAGGCAAGGATAGCTTTGGAAGGGCAGTTGTTTATAAGAGTTTTACAGTTTCCTGTTGCGTAGCTAATGTTTCCCTTCAAAATCATGATATCTGGTCAAAGAAACAATGTTTGATTTCATGGGGGAAGGATTCTAAGTGACTGCGTGTGTCCACCGGTATTTAGATTTGTCTCTGGAGTGGCTACAGGCTAAAGGCAGCAAATGTTCCATTGCTTTCATTGGATGACACACTTGAATAATGCATATCTATGGCATCCTTGCTACTGTGATAGAATTTTCTCTTTTACATAATCCCGCACTTGTATTCATTGTGAGCAATGATGGTGTTTGGCTATAATTGAATATTCCAATATATGTAGGAAACAAACGCAGACCCTTGGAGCTCTTTTTGTAAGTCATTTGACGGTTTGGGCACACAGACACACACACACACACATGCATATATCTAGATATACATTCATCCAACTAGTATGTTTCCAAGGTTAAAAAATTAGAATTATCTGCAACGGTACATCCCCAAAGCAATGAGCTTAAGAAGAGAGGGGAAACCTGAGAAAAGGAAACTTTGTACAAGGTAATAGCCTTGGAAGGTATTGTTTGGAAGAGTATCAAAGCTAGCTAATGTTTCCCTTCAAAATAAGACATTTCCTGATTCAGGATATTTGGATTATGAAACTGGGTGAAGGATTCTACGTGGGCCTTTGCCCACCGGTATTGACATTCCTCTTGCTAATGTGGCTACAGGCTAAAAGGGCAGTAAATGTTTCCTTGCTTCAATCGGATCACAGATTGTTACTGTGAAAGAATTCTCTCTTTTATCTGATCCAACACTCGTGCTCATTATGATCACTGATGAGCTCGTGATTTCTATTTCTGTATCATCAATTTGACAATAAACAAGAAGCTAACCTCAGTCGGCAAAGGACCTAGTTGAAGGTTCCAATATAAGTACAAAGCAACGTCATACCCTTTGCAAGGAATAGAGGAAGGATACTTCTCGCTAAAATAGTTGCAGGACAATGCTTCAATCGGATCACAGACTTGCATTTTTGAAGGTATTTTTTTAGCATATTAAATTAGTGCAATATCTATGCTATTGCGTATGTAATTATTTTTCATTTTAGGATTTGCCATAGCAGCAACTGTAAGTTATTGCCTGCACTTTTCAACTGCCAGGAACCCTTACCACCTCTTCTTTCTTATCAATCTAACGCAACCCAAAATGGCAGAAGACTTACCTTCTCTTCAGGTTTCGTCCGCTAACTTACAAGAAAAAATCCCATTACGAAGTACATCTCATAGCGTTAGTGCATGCCCACTGGATATTCAAAGTCATTAGTACCTCAAAAAATTAAGTCTGTTCTGATTCAAAGTAGATTTGGTTTGGTAGGGCGCAGCCGGGGTCGAACCGGTGACCTATCGGACTGCAGCCGATTGCTCTACCACTGAGCTATACACCCAGAGTAGAGGGCGACAGAGATATGTTTTAAGATTATCTTTTTCAGAATCCGAGTTAAAAAGGCGATCACCTCAAAACTATTTAATATAGGCAGTCAAAAGAGTGTGGGCACTAATTTCGACAACGCTTGAATATTGTGATCTTAATGCTACTTCTGCTATAATACCATGAGTGCTTTAACATGATTTAACTACTTAAAAGAGGAAAAAAATAAAAAGAGATTCAATTGCCCCGCAATGCATGCAATGGAGACAAATGAAGGAAAGCTATTATTCAAAATGAAATGGCACAAGCATTACATGTGTGTACAGTTTGCCTCCACTGTAGATGGTTCAGGACCTCCAAAAAGGGGCTTTAGAGGATGGGATATTGTCATCTCCTCAAATTTTAGCAAAGCATCTTTCTCGGATTTCACCTGATTGTTCTTTTGACACTAGCAGAGTGCCTATTTCTTGCACATTTTTCTCATGCATTAACCTTCTAAAATCCTAAAATTTTATTTGTTTTGAAATCCACATTTATTGCATCAAACGGAAGAATCGTATCATTTTGTTGGATTTAGCATACACACAAGCACTGCAAAGAATGGTATTACTTTGTTAAGGCTTAACTTAGAACATTAGTAGGGACGGACTTGATGTGTTGGGATAGGAAAGGTTTTACTAAAATGAACTAGGAGAGAGAGTAGTCCCTCATGTTCATGTTTACTTATGTTCCTAGCTCGAAGAGGAGGGGGGGTTTCCATGGGCATATAAAGATTGGGTAGAAAAAGGGTGTGTTTCATTCATGAGTTTTACAATTAGGCTTTCAACGCACGTGATAGATAGGGTTTATACATAGTTAACCCCTTGAGGTAATCAAGGATGGTTAAGCTAATGTTTACTTATATTTACCATGTTTTGAGGTAATCAAGGATGATTCATTTAGTGAACTAGTAGGGGGCTAATTTTATGATTTAGATATTGTACTTTTTATCCTTGTAGAGAAATTTGATTCCTTTGCTCATCTTTGATGGACTTCTTTGAGTTTTGAAAGCCCATGTCGTGAAAAAAACTTATGCAAATTTCATATTTTCAACCATGATAGAAAGCCTATGTCTTGAAGAATGTTATGTAATTTTAGATTTCATTTTTGACAATCTTTGCAAAAGTCAAATCTAAACCTTAATATTATTAACATCTTAATGGAAAAATGCAAAATGTAAACTAAAAAAATAATCTTTTACGATGTCTCTTGCTACCAAAATAGTCATAATTAAGGGAATACTAGAAAATACTAGGACATTTAGTTAACATTGGAATGCTCTTTAATGCAATCCACTTTGAAGCCACGTGCTCCAAAAACAATGATTTGATCTAAAAATTATTAAAAATACCTAGAGTTATGAAAATTTAACCATTAAACAGTGGCTTGCTAGGTTTATGAATATATTTTGTGTGTATTGTGGGTTTTCTTATAGTGAACTAATGTTCTTAGTGTCATGGAAGTTCATTTCCCTCGATCTTTAGAATTTTTTCAAACAAGAATATTGCAAACATAGTGAATGTTCTTGAAGCTATTGGTTTACAATGTACTTTCTACATTTTGTAGATGAACAGATGAAGCTATACATGAGATTTATGGCTAAGAGTATTAACGTAAGGATTGGGCAGAAGATGTTTGAGGATTGCAAGCTCTATTATGTACTTACAAAGACTCAAAGGCATGAATGTATACTACTACAAACACACATAAACTTTGACTTAACCAGTAATCCTTGAATGAATTGAGATGTGGTCATGCTAAATCATCTCTACATGGAGACAAATGCCCATGTCTCCCACATGTTGTCCTGTTTGTTCGCCACATGACTCCTCATCGTCTATTGCAAGGGAACAAAATTTTGATAGCCTAAGGTCTGCGTGGGAGCCATTGATTTGTTCAAAGGGAGACTTAGAGGGACCACATTGAATAGATTTGTGGGAAATTCCCATAATATGGTAGGAGGAGGAGCACTTTATCCAACGTAAATGGATCCAAGGTAGACAACCCTATTGTTGCAAAATGGAGGAGCTTTGGAATGGTTGACTAAAAGAGATGGCTATTGTTCTATAAGACCACTCGACCATAAGAGCTTATAGATCACTTCGGTCAATCCATAACAAAATACATGCTTCACAATTTCATAGATTGCTAAGTAAGTCAAGCAATTGAGGATGTCTCTACTCAATTTTCCTGAGGACATCTTTGTGATTTGATTTTTCTAAAACTTACCTGTTTCAAGAATAAGATGAGCATACAGGTGCAACAAGGAAACAAATTTAGTGGATATCACTTACAACCATTTGCCTCATTTATGTTCCAATATGAAGGATTCCAACTAGACCTACATAATGATTAGTAATGGAGTGTGCATCATGCTATCTATGAGCTTCTTGACATTAAGAAAAGTCTTTGAACCACCGTATTAGTGTGTTTGTGGTTGGAGTTCCTATACAACCAAAGCTTAGCCACCTATCAAGTCAGAACATTCACTTGTTTTGTATACCTAGAACAATTCCCAAATGTTGGGATTTTATATATTTTGATGCCGACCATAGGGAACTAAAATTTCATTAATATTTCCAAAGGCTTCTTATTGACCAAATCAATCTATTATCTCGACATTTTGGTTCACGCTTGTTCTTGATGCACTACCTATTGGTGGACTTCAGTAGTAGTGATGCTATCAAATCTAAATATTCACCCATTTTGCATATCTACAACAATTCAAAAATCTTGGGATTTTTTATGTTCCAATGTCAAGACTAGGGCACTAAATTTTATTAAAATGGCCAAAAGATCCCATTGATCAAATTAACCTACCATCCCAACATTTGGTTCCATCCTTGTTCTTAATGCACTAGTTATTGTTGGACTTCTCAATTGTTGAAACCTTTCCTTTGACCAACTCTACGCGTTCCTATTGCAATTACATCAAGTACTTATGATAAGTCTCTACACAAATGAAGATATATTTAGAAGAGTGTCCTACTCCAAAGTCATAAGAACATGGACACCACCAAATTTGATTGGGATCTTTCTTTGATTTTCTATGAGGGGACTAATTCAGGGGTCAAAGTTTAAGAGTGAGAATCTTCCACATGCACATTAATCAAGTCTTGAATATTGGATGCGAATTCTCGCCCTTTGGGAGGCATGAGTAGGACCAAAGCACCTTTAGTACCTATAGGAGAGAGATGGTAGTTTCCCTGAATAGTGTTAGCAACTTCACTAGAGACAACTACTATTGAGTACCGTAAGCTTCAATTTCTTGGGATTAATTCAATTCCACCATCATGGTCAAATGACTTACAATATGGATCCTCCCTTTTCTATCATTGACATGCTAAATCCCGTTGTAAAGAAAAACTCAACCCATTTGTGTTAGTGATTGTGCATCAATAACATATTTCCAGAGATGCCAACACATTTAAGTGGTTGTATCCTTTACATTGAGCATCTTTTTAACAAACTATACTTGCAACTATACTTGCAATGCATGAAATTTATATTGAATAGAATAGAGAAAGTATTAATTTCCTTAACAAATTGGGTCCAAATAATGTTAGCATATCCTTATTAATCAAGGGAAAGTGCTTCATGAAATAATTAGTGTCTTGTGCTCCACAATAATCCAAACTTGTGTTACACTAGCTTACCAACATTGGTCTTATAACAATCAACATTGTATACAAAATGGCAATATCAATGGTTGTCATCCAAGGAAAAGTATCTTGTCATGTGATTGATTAACCCCATCTTGCATGTATACACTTTTTAATCTTAAAACTTAGATACCCCTACATAAATCTACACATATAAATTACAATAAGTTGCTATTTTATAAATCTCCTCATGTATGTAAATGGCATGTAAGGCCACCTATTAAAAAAATACCTCTCTATGCACTAACATGCTATGTTACATGTTTATGAGTGACCCCCTTGAGTTGCATACTCAACATTAGAGGTTTCAAGTAGAGAATCTAATGTTTCAAACTTTAGTGCCATGTTAAAGATACTATAGAATAATTTACAAACTGAAGCCTAAGGGTAGATTAGCATACTAATGATACGAAGATGGAAGCAAAATAGGAAACTATTGCAAATGATTTTGCTGAGGTCCATGAATGTAAGGGACATTATAGGGAAATCAAGAGCAATGCAAGAAGTGATGGTGAATTCTTGCATGCTATATCTGTACAATCAAGTATCTTTGAATGCAAGGTGACAAGATCTACACCCACACAATCCACGACCATGCCAACCAAGAATCCCAATGATGTTGGCCCAATGCTGGTAGGAAATGTTGAGACAATCCAAACCTTCTTCTCCTAATGTAGGAAATAGTCCTCGAAGAGATAGTGAATTGGTTGAACAATTCCTTCTTCCACCTAATGTCGTATGAAATGGTAGCAGATGTCAAGTGCTTTGATCATTCATGATCTTTTTGATTCTTTGCCAAGGCAATGGCACTTTGGTATCGCAAAAGATCATGGTAGCACCATCTTGGATTGCACCAAGATCCTCCAAGAGCCTTCAAAGCCAAATTGCTTCACATGCACACCGTGCAAGCAATATGTACCTAGCCTCTACTATAGACAATGCCACGGTGGCTTGCTAAAGTCCTTCTTCCACCTAATGTCGTATGAAAGGTTTCAAGTAGAGAATCTAATGTTTCGAACTTTAGTGCCATGTTAAAGATACTATAGAATAATTTACAAACTGAAGCCTAAGGGTAGATTAGCATACTAATGATAGGAAGATGGAAGCAAAATAGGAAACTATTGCAAATGATTTTGTTGAGGTCCATGAATGTAAGGGACATTATAGGGAAATCAAGAGCAATGCAAGAAGTGATGGTGAATTCTTGCATGCTATATCTGTACAATCAAGTATCTTTGAATGCAAGGTGACAAGATCTACACCCACATAATCCACGACCATGCCAACCAAGAATCCCAATGATGTTGGCCCAATGCTGGTAGGAAATGCAAAACGAAATTATCCCATATCATATTGAATGGAAAATTTGTGTGATGGAATAGTTTAATCTTGAATACAACATACAACTAGCAGAGGCATGTTGTTGTAGATTTTTGTTCTAGATTGATGTTGGAGGGTGAATGACCACTTGTTTAATGCAAATTTATAGATAAAGTACTTATCTTCAAGTAACTTTCCTAAAGGAATGACCAAGGATCTGCTAAAGAGCACTAAGCTCTGATACCAAGGAACGCATAGCTCCTAATGCGGACACACATCCCAACAAGACACACAGCCCAAGACACTCAATGCACATAGTAAAGAGGGAAATGAGAATGATCACACAGAGGCACAACAAACTCTACAAATGTACACTCTACATTCTCTACCAAACAGATGAACATGATACAATACATATTGAACCATAAGTGGGTTCCCCTAAGTCCATAAGGACTATTCACACAAGGACTTGGGATCCCTTCTAGAGTTCGCTATAGTCCTAACCATCTACCCATACATACATATATCCACATATGATGTCTACCATATGTACATGATCAATAACTAGTTTAATGACCATACTTCAACACTCCTTCATCATTGGATGGTCTCTATATCGCAAAGAGATAGGTAGGACTTGTACTTCTAAAACTTCTCTTGGGACAAGGCATTTGTGATCAAATTAGCCGGCTTGGTCCTCGAAGAGATAGCGAATTGGTTGAACAATTCCTTCTTCCACCTAATGTCGTATGAAATGGTAGCAGATGTCAATGTGCTTTGACCATTCATGATCTTTTTGATTCTTTGCCAAGGCAATGGCACTTTGGTATCGCAAAAGATCATGGTAGCACCATCTTGGATTGCACCAAGATCCTCCAAGAGCCTTCAAAGCCAAATTGCTTCGCATGCACACCGTGCAAGCAATATTTACTTAGCCTCTACTATAGACAATGCCACGGTGGCTTGCTTCTTGCTATTCCAAGCTACACAATGAACATTTAGCATAAAATGCACCCTGAAGTAGACTTGCGTTTGGGGCCACCTCCCCAATTTGCATCACAAAACCCTTTAAGCTTTGGTTCTGCATATGGGCTCTACTTCAGATATGCTAGCCTATGATTGGCTGCCCACTAAGTTATCTAAATATCTGCCTCACCCCATTCCAATGGTGGACACACGACTTTTCCATGGACTAGCTCAACAACACTACTACATAGCAAATATCTGGCAATGTCAATGTCATCAAGAAGATGAGCTTACCAACTGCCTATCAGTAAAGTGTAGGATCTAAAAACTTTGCACTCTGCATCTTTAGCATATTATGCTAGGTCTCCATAGGTGTACTAAGAGGTATGGCATTCAAAATCCCAAAATGTTCCAACATGGAATCAATGTACGTTGTTTAGATCATAAATATGCCTTCCTCTATCTGTTCTATCTCAACACCCAATATGTAATGCAAGAATCCTAGATCATGCATTTCAAATTGTCTGCGAAGATTGACCTTGACCTCCTTGATCAGCTTATTGTTGTTGCCTGCTATAATGAGGTCATCCACATAGAGTGTTATGATTGTGAGAGCATCTGCATTTCTCTTCACATACACTCCATGATCAAGTACTTCTCTTGAACCCTTGTTCTCTGAATTGACTATCAATCTTGCTATACCAAGCCCTTGGGGCTTACTTGAGAGCGTAGAGTGCCTTTTTTAACTTGCACACTAAGTGCTCAGATCCTTTCTCCACAAATCCTTGTGGTTGCTACATATAAACCTCTTCTTACATGTCTCCATTCAAGAAGTCCGACTTGACATCCATCTGATGCAAATGCAACCCCATACTGCAAGCAAGAGACAGGATGAGACAGATGGTGATCTTCATCCTAGCCACTAGTGCAAATGTCTCCTCATAGTCAATGCCCTCCTTTTGAGCATAACCCTTTGCAACCAGTCTCGCCTTGGTCTACACTCCCATCATCTTTTTTATTGACCTTGTAGATCCATCTGCAGCCGATGACATTATTTCCTTTGGGTGGTTCCACAAACTCCCAAACTTCATTTTTCAAAATGCAATTATACTCTTCTTCCATTTCATCAACCCAGGGTTCTTGGATTTGACTGCCTCTCAAAAGTTAACGAGTCCTTTGACCTGTGCGACACAACACCTATAGGCTATTTGCACCCTTCTGGGCTTCAAGTCCTTAACAATGCCGTCTACTTCATCCACTAGCTTCTTAGACCACCTTGGCATCTACTTGGATGATGAGGATTCTTGGTCAGCATGACTTTGAGATGCATTCTCCCTCTGATTTTCAGAATTTCTAAGAGATACTCCCCCACTCTGTGGACTGCTCCTATTGATGCTAGGTAGCATGTCATCCAATATCCCACATTCTGTGGATGAACATAGATAGTTGATCTAAACACTCTGAGATGCTAGACATTTGGCTTACATCTAGTCCATGCTTCCTCCGGTATCATATCATGTAAAGCACTAGTGGGGGACCGGTTTAAAAAATAAACCATTGTGCAAACTGCTTCTGTCCAATACTTGTTAGGCATATCCTTTGTTTGCAACATACTCCTTGCGAATTCAACAATGGTGCAATTCTTGTTTTCCGCTACCCCATTCAGATGTGTTTTTGAGAAAAGAAAACTATCGACATATTCCCCACTACTTGCAAAAACCGGTAAACTCCTTTGAGGTGTATTCTCCCCCATTGTCAAATTGTAGGCATTTGATTTGGCAACTTGACTGGTTTTCTGTGATAGTCTTGAACTCTTTAAACTTTTCAAGTAGTTCATCTTCATGGTGTAGACAAATATCTTCTTGCTATAGTCATCAATAAATGTGACAGTATATTTGCTTCCACCAAATGATGGCCTATCAGCCATTTACCTTGCAATATCATTGTTAACCAACTCCAATGGTCTCTTGACACTTGTGGCCTCACCCTTTGAAAAAGGCTATGTTGTTCCCCATAATGACATCCTTCACATATATCACCCATTGTCATTGCAGGAAGTGCCGTCGCCATGTTCTTGCATGCAAGCAACTACATGGATCTGAAATTAAGGTGTCCATACCTTTGGTGCCATAACTAAGAGTCTATATGCTCCATCATGCACACTCTCTGCCTAGGATTTAAGACTGCCAGGGGACTGCCATCTTATAGAAAATGGCATCTCTCACACCGTGTGCAATGATCTCTATCTGAGTAAACAAGAGCACCTTCTCGTCATCAAAGAAGGTCCAAATCTTCTGATCAGCACACTGCACTATTGGCCATAGATTCATGGCAAGGCCTAGCACATAAAGGATGTCATAGATAAACTTTTACTTTCCATTTGGAAGTCGGATTGGGATTTCACTAGTTCCCTTAACAGGAAGTGGATGATTGTCATGATAAACTTTTACTTTCCATTTGGAAGTCGGATTGGGATTTCACCAGTTCCCTTAACAAGAAGTGGATGATTGTCTCCTAGATGATGAACATCTAGAGCTCCCTTGACTGGGTCAAGTTTTGTGAACCAATCACGTCTACAACACATATGTTATGATGCATCAGAATCTGATCTTGGTCAGTGTTCTTTGATGCACTCAATGATGTACGTAATCTGATATCCTTGAGATGTGTAAGGTCTCTACATGACCTTTCTACAACAATAGGCATTCGTGTCCTTGCACAACACATTCTCAATGCTGTGCGTAATCTGATATCCTTGAGATGTGTAAGGTCTCTACATGACCTTTCTACAACAATAGGCATCCGTGTCCTTGCACAACACATTCTCCACGAGGCATCACCCCTATTTGACCCATCAAAATCAGAGTCAGCTTCTACTGCATGTGGCCCCGCCATGGTTCTCTTTTAAAAAAAGAAGCACTCTATAAACACAAGATTGCACTCAACAACTTGAACAGAAAGAGTCACACATCCTTCACTTGAGATTTATATGCTCACTCAACAAACCACATAGATGACAACAAACACAGGGACACACCCTCAGTTCCAAACCTTGCACATACACCTATGCAAGCGTTTAATGCAACCTTGACACAAATTTCAAAATGTGAGCTTATGGGGATGCAAGAAATAGAATCCCTGACACATAGTCGATCCCCTACACACATTGGCTTCATTAATTTTGAAAAGCTAACATAAATTGACACACGTTCATCTCTCTTACCTACCAGGTAGGATCTTTACTACTCTAATACCATGCTAAAGAGCACTAAGCTCCAATACCAAGGGACACATAGCTCCTAATGCGAGCCCCCTTTTTTTATTTATACATTTTGATTCCTATGAATTCCTTTTAGCCTTGTTATAGTCTACTTGTTAATTGCACCGCTTCTCTCTCTCTCTCTCTCTCTCTCTCTCACACACACACACACACACACACACACACACATGCACGTGTGCATAATGAGAACCTCCCTTAACTTACTATAGGTAGTAATCCCTCCTTTTTGTTTAACCCCTCCCCTTTTCTTTGATCTTTTGATTGGTTTGGATTGGATGTTGAAATTCTTTTTGAAGGCACTAGCTCAATTGACTAGCCTTGTTCTCTGTGTGCATAGGATCCGCCATAGCCAGCTCTTAAACCCCCTTTGATCGGCCAGCCTAGTGTGTGCCTGTCTCCCCCCCCCCACCCCTTTGCCTTTGCCTCTATTATTTTCTCCTGCCCTCGCCTATCATACTCTGCAGCTTTGCCTCAGCCCTCCTTTCCCCGTCCCTGCACCTTGCGACTCTTCTGCTCTGGATCAGTTGTTGCAAGAGACGGCTTGCCCAGACCATTCTCTTTTTGTGGGTGGGTGCCAGGGAAGGAGAAGGGACAGTGACGAAGAAGGGTGGGTTCGGGGGAAAGGTGTAAAGGTGGGAAGGGAAGCAATATGTCGCTGCAGGGCTGAGCAAACATCACCTTGGAAGGCATGATGTTGATGAGCCAAGATTAATTCATGAGCATCCTCATCATCCAGCTCGAATTGGATATTGGCAAAACTCAGCTTTCTCTCTGTGCCGCTTCTTTTACATGTCGCGGGTGTAGGTGTAGTTGAGGCTTCAACGAGGGAGTTTCGAGCTTCGAAGAGCTAGTGACAAATCTCTTCCCTTTGTGTTAGCCACACTGTCGATTACCTCTACGAATGGAGTGACAGGAGCTTGTGCTTGTATCGAATTGGAACTCCGAGTCTCCAATTTGGACCAGCAAGAGGATCATTTCCTTGCTGCGCATGCAGGATACATACAGCAGGCAACAAAAGATCCGCAGGAGTCGTTGCTCATTCTTATGAAATATGCATTGCCAAGGTCATGAAAAGTGTCGTAGAAGGCCCTGATTCAAAGCACCTTGCTTTGGCTTAGCAGGGTGCTGAGCGTGTCTATTGCACAAGCTTCCATGATCGTCCGCCTACGATATCGTTCATTTGCGAGAAAAATCACCCTAAGGGAGCTTGAGTGGCAGGAAACCTAGCCCAAGCAGCATGGAATTGTCGAAATGCAAAGCAAACGCAAGGTGCAAATAGAAAACGAAAAGCGTGAAGAGCTCGGCCTCAAAATGCTGTAAACGAAATCCAACTTAGATAGGAGAGGGTATCGATGCTTCGAGAGATTGTCACAGGGTGCCTCAACTTCTCTTTTTGAAAGTTTCCTTTCCAAGAGTAAATTTCACTCATAGAAAGTCCGCTTTAGACGGGAACCTCACCTAGCGGGGCAGTGCTAATCAAGATCCCTACCCTTACTTGCTCATGATTCTCTTTTTTGCCTTCTTTATAGCAATTGATGAAAATAAGAAACCCCCCTTACCATTCTTGATCCTCCTTTTAGAGAGATCACAACACATTCTATCCTCGTACCCCCTCAAATCTCCACATAAAAACCCTCCCTCCCCTTTTGCTCTCAATTTAGCATGTGCAACACTTAAATAAACCTCTTAAACAAAACCCACTTGCCATTTTTCACAGCCATGTTTTTTTCCCACAACCTTTCCCATGCTCAAGTGCCCACGATTGTTCTTGATCAATCATTATCCTCTTGTTGGATTCTATTTAAGTGCTCGCTCGTAGCAATGCTCTTTCGCTTACTTTCATGCCTCCATACTTTTGGCTTCATCACTCAAGCATTCATGACCCCTTACCTCTATCCTCTTCTCACACAGGTTGTCGCTTACTCTACATGCTCATCTCCCTTAACATAGGCTTGCCTCTTGGGCCTATACGGTGGTGGTGGCTATAGTCTGGGGGGCAGAGGAGGTAGGGGGAATATTTTCTACCCCGTGGTGGAGGCCAATATTTACTGTATCTTCCCCTTGAAACATTTCCACATCAATGGGGTCCTGGATTATCGCCTTGCCTTTGGATTGATGGTTTGAGGCCTCGAGGCATCTCTGTCTCTCCAAGAATTCCTGCAATTAATGGTCTTCATATTGCTCCCTCAGTTGACTGTCGAGTGGCTGTTGAGTAGGGCAGCCTGATGGCGTTGCACTTGGATCAATCCTGAGCCTTTTGGGATTAGCCACCACTGTCTCTTCTTCTATTGGAACGTCTCCTATGGCTTCTTTGTTGGCTAGCCCATATCTGACTGGTGGCTGCAGTTCCAACATGCGGTAAATTATGGGCATGTAAAGCATTGGGTTTCCCAACACATTGCCATGTGTTTTCAGGTCCTCCCTCATCTGAGTGCGGAAATAGTCTGCCTAGTTTGTGACTTGTGGCTCTACTAGTTTGGCAAGGATGTTCGACACTATAAACTGATGGTGGTCCATATGTTTGACTTGTGTCAACAGCTAGAGCACTCTTGCCAATTTATGCAATTCTTGCACTATGAGCTATGAGAAGTGGATGCAACCCTTGATTTTCTTTCTATTGTTTTTGCAGATTTTGCCGAGGGGCTCATGCAGATTCTTCTTGTGCATATACTTTTGCACAACTACTAGTAGGTTGAAGGTAGTGCACACCACATCCACATTGAGGTGGTGGGAGTGGGGGGTCCCCTGTTGCATCTCAGAGTACGCAGGCCTACAAATTTGAATTGTAAGTGACGATGAACTCCCCGAGAAGATTCATGTTAAAGTGGCCTGGTAGTTTGGTCCGCGACTGGCTTGAGGCCTATCATCACCAAGGATGCTTGCACCTCTGGATCCTTCAGCGCTTGGTATGTGGCCGCATTGTGGTAATAGAGGGTATAATCCTGACCCTCATACACATATTTGGAGTGAATGGTGTAGCTGTTAAGTTGCAAGAGCTAGACTTCACTGAGCGGATAGTGTGCCAATGTCCTTACAACTTTGTATTCTCCCTGTGCTGAAGATGGCATGCGCTTCCTGGATGATTGAGAATGTGGGATGGTAGCCATTTTTGATGGCTCTTGAGAGTTTTGTTGAGTATTGATCTCCTCCTTGGTTTGAAATTCACTTGCAGGTATGCTTGACGGCATCTTGATTGATCCCAAGGGCATGCTCTAGAACCCAAATGGGCTGATGGTGGGCAATGGATTGGCAGGTGCTAGATTTGGGGGGTGGAGACCGAGTTCCCTTTTGAATTTGAAGAATTCATTTTTGAGATTCATTGGGAAGAAGGAGGACAGGCATGTAACGAATGAGTCTGTGTAGGAGGAAGAGGCAGAGGACATTCAAATGGAGGCTAGTGGGCAGTATGGAAGGGGCACGAAACTGTGGAATTTTGGTAGAAAACTAACAGAGTTTGGTTGTTTTTGCTAAGGTGACGATCCGAGGGGATAAGGGGTCCTTTTATAGTTTTCATTATCCCACTAATCGGGGGGGATAGTGTTATGGCGATGAATTGGCAGGATGGAAGCATGGTTCACCTCCTACTCCTAGGACTCTAACCCCCCTACTGCATTTAGAGGGCTACCACATAGCCCTATAAGGGGCTGAGCCACTGCCTCAAATGAGACGACTACCTTTTGTCCTGTAAGAGCTGCCACGTAGCCATATAGGGGGATGATCCTATACCTATAAGCTAACCAAGCAGCTTAGGTAGCAACCCAATGAGAGAGTTTGAAGGAGAGATCGAAGGAGAAATGGCAACAACAAGAGATTGGCAGGACAAATGGTAGTAGGAAGAGATGAAATGGTGCGGCATTGGGTCGTGACCCTAGAATACAAATGATTTGAGTCATTACCAAGGTCGTTTTGCCACCCAATTTTAACGACTCATTTAGAGACTCCACTAGCGACTAATTGAGAGACCCTAGTAATGACTCAAATATTAAAATTGAGTCGTTAAACAACTCTATTGTTTTTTTTTGGACCATGTGTCTCCAAATGACTCTGACACACTTTTTTTTCCCTTCCCATCGTTAGCAAGTGTCGCTTTGGGTGCAATTTGTAGTTGTGTTGGTTTAGGATATGGTCACAATTTCAACCACCGAGCTAGTTTAAGACAGTGACAATTTCAACTACCAGGTTGGTTTAGCCTGAGGGTCACAACTTCACATATTAGACAATAACAAGTATATTTCTTTTCATTTCTGAATTTCTCAATTAGAAAATAACAATATATTCTTTTCATTTTTGAATTTCACAATTAGACAATACCAATATATTGCTTTTCATTTCTTTATTCTGTTCAACCACAATCTCAATTAGTATAACCGTTGTTTGACTTGAACCAGCATCGGGCTAGTTTAGGACAATCAAATTAAGTCCAAGCCACCCCGGTCTAGAAATTAAGTGGTATATGACCCTTACAATAGGAAATTCTACTGGTCTGGTTTAGCTTGATGGTCACAAGATCCCATATTAGGCAATAACAAGTATATTGCTTTTCGTTTTTGAATTTCACAATTACATATTGCTTTTCATTTTTGAATTTCACAATTAGACAATATCAATATATTGCTTTTCATTTCTATATTATTGTTCAACCACAATGTCAATCAATAAACTGGCTGTTGTTTGACTTGAATCCAACATCGGGCTGGTTTAAATTTTTTTTTTGGGCGAAAGCATCGGGCTAGTTTTGAACAATCACATTAAGTCCAAGCCATCCTGGTCTAGAAATTAAGTGGTATATGACCCGAATATTAGGAAATTAAATTTAACTAATTAAAATACTAAGAAACACAATAGTTTCAACCACTGGACTAGTCAATAACTAATGTCTATTCAACCACGTTGGTTCAAGACAATCACATAATTGGTGTTTGAGCTGAACCAACCATTGTTGCATGATGTCCCAACCATTGGTCCGGTTTAGGATAATAACAATATATTGCCAATCTGTTGCAAAATATATTGCTGTTAATTTTTGTTCAACCACGCTGGTTCAGGACAATCACATAACTGGTGTTTGAGCTAAACTAGACATGGTTGCATGATGTTCCAACCACCGGGCTGGGTTTAGGACACAATCACATTAAGTCCAAGCTATCTTGGTTTAGAAATGAAACAAGTAAACTATCCCAAAGCTGAATCACAAAACAACCATTGGGTTGGTTTAGGCAACGATTGACCTGCATTGTATCAAGCACCTTGAGTCCCGTCCGCTTTTTACAGATGTCCTTCCCATTTGGAGAAACTCTCGTATTTTCATGCCAAAACATCATCACTCTAGCAATCACTTCTGCACTTAGGTTGTCTCTCCTTTTCTTGCATTCTGTTGAAGCCCACAAACTTCTTGGATTGGGATGATCATGCATTGCTTTCGCTCTGCATTCAACTGCTGGAGCCATGTTGGTCCTTCTGATTGACAACATCTTTGATATTGTGTGCCCAAGCCATTTCTCCTTTGTTTCAGGGGACAGCAACATAACTAATGTCGCCCTCTTTGCAGCTAGTTGATCTAAGCTATGCACCCCTTTCACTTTCTGTAGGCCATTTCTCACATTAAGAGCATCGCCTCTTGGGCATGCATCTCCCAAGGTGTTGGTGGGGTTGTCACTCTACGAACTTTAGGGTGCATTCTAAAGCTTGTGAAGACTCGAGACCGGTATTCACCTGATGGCTTGATGTTGCTCCCTTGAATGCTCCCACCAATCGTGACACGATAGCTCATGTTCTTCACTTCGATGATGGCAATGATTGAATGCGTGCATTTGCAACTGCTTCCTACTTCCTACTACTGCTCTGCAAGGAGTCTTCTTTCTTCTCATTGTTTCTCCCTTCGAAAACATTGCAAAGTGTATTCTGTTGCCGTTTTGATACCGTGCCATTGCTTTCCTCAACCTGCAATCTCTTCTTTGTACCTTAACCAAGCTTGTGAGCTTTCCTATCTCACAGCCTCTGTCTGCTTCTCTTGCAAGCCATGGCAAGCTCCATGTTGCCATTAACACCATGGCAATGATCAATGAACTGCCAGAATAGACCCTCTATAACAGAGAGAAGCTAGCTTGTGAGGCAAGCAAAGAAAAGAAAACTTACCCGAAAGACGACAGTGCCAAAAGATAGCGCAAGGTCACGTCTAGGTGCATGCAGGTTGCAGGGCAGGGGCAGGTTGCAGGTACTTAATATTCCAAGATTCGACGAGTGGGAGGAGTGAACATTTAAAATTCTTGGGAGTAGCAAAATTTTCAGCTGCTACGTTTTCCCCCTCTAGCAATACACGTCAGCAGAATTGGATATCCCAAACAAGTGCAATGTGGCCTAAAATGCTTCAAAACACAAGTAGGCCAAAGGGCATGCTATTGGGTTTGATGCTATGTATTATGAAATGCAATGACCTTTGGCATGCTTATGAGCCATATAGCAAGCAAGTGCATGGAAAAAGGAAAAATTCAAAATTGTAAATAGTGTTGGATTAATAAAAAAATCTTTGCACATCAAATTGCACATTTTCAACTTCTTCCATTCTAGGGTAAATCTAGATACCAATATAAACAACTATTAATGTTTTAAAACCACCATGCAGTAGTCCCACTAGTTTGGATTGTAAATTTTCATGCCGTTTTGGTTTTCAACAAATCAAAAAAAGGTTATGGAGCATGCCCTCAAATGGGTGTGCATAACTTTCGCACAACATTGGAGGCCCGTTAACCCATACTTAATGTTCTTGTTTAGGTGTGTCCTTGGGTTGAGGAAAAGCTCACATAGTGTACTTTTGAATCATTACTTGATTGCACGTATGTACTAAACAAAATTTTGATGTTTTTGAATAAATTGCTAGATCCTATACTCTTAAGGATGCATGCTTCACATGTTTGGAATGTGTACTACAACTTGAAGACAGGTTTGCCAAATTTCTTTGAGCAATGCATAAGTTATGGAAATGCAAGATACCTATATACATAAAATTCCCTAAACCTCAACAAAAATGGATACAACCAAGCAAACAATGACCCTAGCTTAGTGTAGAGTGAGAAGACCTCATTTAGAAGAGCTGAAGTAGGAGGACACCATATATCCCCTACTCATAAAAGTCTTACCCAAGTAAGTAAAGACTAACTAGGTGGAAGTACTTACAAGTCTAGAACTAGAAATAGCTCAATGAGTAGAACTACCTTTGCAATCAATCATGGCTAACAATCATTCTACCAATCATCATAGTATCTTCAAGGGACCAGGATGTGCACATAAATAGGATTAACTCAGTGGAATTAGCCAATATTTAGGTGCAAATCCATGGTATCTTAAGATCTTCCCAACCACTTTGGACATGTTTGCTAGTGATTTGGTATGCCTAGCTTGGGGCGAGTCTCTTTGCAACTTGGGATGCCTTAAGGATAGCTACTCCCAAGGAGACCGTTAAGTCAGGCAATCAACACAAATCCATCCATGTGATTGAAACAAAATGGACTTGGATTATGGATGCAAAGCCTCCTTTTGTAGGAGTAACTAAGGTGTTATAAAAAAATGTATTTTCATATGGCATAGATGGGGAACATGATCAAAGACCACAATCATACTCTTCAATTGCATTGCATTGCATAAAAGATGATTATAAGGAACGTGAGCATATGACAAACACCTTATGAAACTTAGCCACCAAGGGGAGCATAACAAAACTATCGTGGTGCAAAAATGAAACCCAAATGTATTTTAACTAAAGGTTGATACAATTGATTTGGAAAAATGCAAAAAGACATGGTCTCCTCATATGCAAGGTAGCATGACGGGCACTCTATCCCACACCGTTGAACCAACTTTGGAAAAAGTTATTAATAATATAAGAGTGGCTACTTCACTCCATTGGTACACTGAGCTCTCGCACCGATGACACATCAACAAAGTTGTGAGTATTGGAATCATCAAAGAGAACACGCACTAGTATTCCTATGAGTTAAACCTGAGTTAACACTTCATTAAGATTAAGTCATGGGAGCCAAAAAATGCAACCTTCTGAGAACACCTATCACAAGAACTATGTAATAACTAAATTATTGTATATTGATGTTAGATTACTAACTTATCTCCCTTTCTTGGAGACAAATAACTGGTGCAATCTCCATTGATATGCTATGCCTTTTTGCACTTGAAACACAATTCCAACTTCTTAGCTTTTACAAAGTCCATGAAGTTCTTATCAAACTTCACGGATCTTGCCTCCAAAATTATACCATGATGGTGTGGATGCACTTTTGTTTTGCCTAGACTTACTCTTGCCATAATACTATTTGGCAAAGTATATCATGTGGTCTATAACATCAAGTGTATTCCTTCTAATATAAATCCAATTTACATATACAAGGGTCTAAAAAGATAGAAAAGATGCCAAAATTTAGAGAAACTTCTCTTGAAACTCCCTAGTGCACAATGTCTTCTAGCGACTTAGTCCACACACTCCATGCAAAAGCAAAATCTTTGAATGCACATGAATGACTAGGCTTCCATCCTCGTGTAAAGAAATAAGAACTTTGGCACCCAACTTCCAAGGCTATGCAATTGATTGAGCCTATAATTTGTCCAATATTCTATTGAATTTTTAAGATTGAGTGCAAGGAAAAAATTGCTTTACTTCCTTATGATTCTCACAAACTTTTCCACTAGCAGTTTCTTTTCTACCTTATTGTGAGATGCATGAGGTTGTGTGATACCTCACTTTTTTCTTTCTTTCTTGCTTTTGGCAAAGTGTTCCAATTGATTGGGCCTATGAATTGAATTATCAATTGTATAAGATTGAATAGAAAGACAATCTCCCTTTCTTTCGTGTCATTATGCCTTTTGTTGCTTTCATCTTTTTCTATCTTTTTCTTATGACATGCACTATCAGATCTTAAGCAAAGATGGTGGTTGTGAAACCTCACCAACTATTTGTACCTTCTATTTGGGAAAGTCAGAGCTTTGATTAAAAAGACCGATGTTTCACGATGGCCTTGTGGCAGCCTAGGTATGTTAGAATAGGGAACAATCAAAGGAAAGAGATTACACAAGAAAAGTGTTGACTAAGAACTCTAAGAGTATGGTCATGCATGGTACTAGCATTGCCAAATCTGATTCGCGTTGGTGATCTAGCAAGCACACTTGATTCGTGTAGGGTTTGGTGTATGCAAGGTCACACCTCCAATAGCTAGTTTTTTGGGCTACATTAATATTTTGGCTTCATTGACTCCATAGGGGGGGCTATACTTCACTTCCATGTGCAAAGTAATTCAATGTTAGGGCATTGCCATAGATGAGTAGCCCGACCCATCTACGATGGGTTAAGGACCCACAACTTGAATTCAACATAGCTGTAGCATTGGCTAGCCTAATCAATCTCTCCTCCCTTAAAACCCCAATGTAGCTTCGGCTAGCCGAATCAATCTCTTCTCCCTCAAAATCCCTATGTAGCTTTTTAATAAAGTTGAATCCGAGAGCTTCAATCTCATCCTCATCATCTTTACCTCTCCTCTCACACACAATCTCAATTCCTATCTTGCAGCTTGAATTTGACATGGATTCTCTCACTCAAGCTCTCTCCCTCTGCCTCACAAATCATGCCATCTCATTCAGCTTGAATCATAGGCTTAGCTCCCTATAACTTAAACCTATAGCTGATTAAATATTTCCTCTCTATTTCCTACACACAAATGCTACCGTAGTGACAGTTTTCAATCAAATTAGGTTAGCTAGAATGCTGTAGGGAAAGTAGACTTCAATTAGCTCGAATCCACATAGACAACACCCCTAGCAAATGGCTTCTCTTTCCAAAAATCCCATTCATTTTGGCAAAGTCTGAAAAAATGCAAGACCAAGAAATAAACACCATTTAGGTTCAACCAAATTCAGGATCCAACACATTCAGAAACTGAATTTCTATCGACCAAGAACTCTTGGATTTCCCAAAGATTGTGCCAAAATCCATCATAATCGAACCAACAAATGCAGGTTGAAAACATCATCAAAGCCAACCAAAAGATCTTGAAATGGCAGAAACACATATGAATGAGAGCAAAGATGGATAGAGCAAAACAACTATGCAGACCTGGTGTATCCTACTCTCCTTGAATGGAAAGAGATGCATCGATGGAAAGAGAAAGATCGAGATCAATCTCTCCCTTCCAGTCTCTGAGATGTTGCCCTCTTGGAATGTATGATTTAGTCTCTTCCGGTTCTCTTGTGAAATGGCATGTTTGATCCCTATGGGCTTTCCCTTTAGCTACATTGGTGTTCCATAGAAGGCTGTGTGGAGTTAAAGTAAGTGCAAATTAAGTGAGACCAACAAAGAGAGACTGGCAAAGAAAACCTGCGAAGCAATCCTTTCTTCTAATCAAATGCTCGATCTCCTCCTCCAAGACTTGCTATCCTGCAAATCCAACAATGCCCATAGCAAACTACAAATCAACTCAAACTCCTGTGAGAGCGACAAAAAGAGACTGGAAAATAAAATGTGTAAATCAAGCTTGCAAATAAAACCTTTTGTTGATGAAGATGTGTGATTCTGCAAATCAGAGTTTGAGGCATGAGCAACGCCTTCGAAATTAGTTGCAACACAATTTCTTGTGAGAAAGCTTCGATATATGGCAATGGCGTCAAGGAGAGCTTGAGGGAGATCAACTGGTTTGCCTGCCTTGTTGTGCAGGGAGAAGGCAATTGGCAAAGAGTGTGGGAAGAAAATTGAGGCTGGAGAAAAGAAAATTACCACATGGCACATAATAGCAAGGATACAACAAGGAGAAGAGAAGGGCCATTTGAATGCCATGTGGCACAATCCTTGAGCTACACATGTTTCTTCAAAATGGGGAAATCTAGAAGGATAAAAACTTGGAAATCAAGCGAGTTATTTTGCTAAAAGTAGAGAATTGCTTTATGAAAAACAAGAGAAGGAGTGCCCCTCCTTTTGAGATGGGGTGACATGAGAACTAGGTTCGATTAAAGCATTTATTATATGTCCACCAATTAGAAGCCTCATCTCTAGTTGTAGGAAATTGTTTGTAATGCATGAAGAGCAATGGAGCTTACTTCTTGAGTTGTGGAGCTAAAGTTTGGCATGAATGTGATAAGTGAAATTAGCTTAGCCAATACCTCATGTGACATGCCCTTACCCTCCATCAACCCCACTC
Organism: Dipteris shenzhenensis; assembly: GCF_047967505.1. Taxonomy (NCBI): domain Eukaryota; kingdom Viridiplantae; phylum Streptophyta; class Polypodiopsida; order Gleicheniales; family Dipteridaceae; genus Dipteris; species Dipteris shenzhenensis. Next base: position 8,490,045 of record NC_141604.1, read on the forward strand.
CCTTGGCAGCTCGCCACTTCTGCAAATTTGCAAACTTGCGCATGACCATCCCCTAATGAATATCATAGCTTTGTTCTGCTCAAGTTAAAGGTTTTGAAGCTAGGAATGTGGGGAAGTAGCTTGGCGGTCAAGGCATCATGCTTATCACCAAGGTTCAAGGATCATTGGGCTCAAAATCCCCTAGGAGTAGGTCCCCATGGACTCGACTTCCACATTTGTTTGAAGATTGCTAGCTACTTTGGACTTCCCCATACAAGAGCCCGCCAATCACCTCGAGACGGAGATTTGGACTTGTTGCAAACATGCCGTCGCAACTAGAGATGCAACAAAAAGGAACCAAGACATTCAACCGGAAGGGAACACTTATTGTAACACCGCTCTTTCCATTGTAGTGAGATGAATGTGCTAAGAGCGCATTCCCGCATTGGCAATGGTGAGTAGAATTGCTGTGAAATGCTCACGCTGTGAAGGTTCCCACTCGTTTATGTTTTGGTCGCCCCGCTCAGATCTGGCATTTCAAGGCTCTGCTGGAGACGGGATTTTCGTCTCTCCAAGCGGGCTGCGGTGCCACCTTCAACTCGACTTGCCCCAACCGGTTTCAATCTACTCACCAACCTCTATAATTGCGGGTCCCAGCTTTTGGAAGGTTCACAGTCCTTTGGGAAACCTTCGATTATAGGTTCCCTCTCCGCTTGGCAAATCTGGAGACGCGAGAACGTAATCCATCTTCTGCTGGGCGTAGCATTTCACCGCCCATTGGGTGGAGTTGAGCCCCTTGCGGGAATGTGCTCTAAGTTAAATTAATTGCAAAAAAAGGTTGTGTATGCTAGTCACGACAAATGGTTATCGTAAACATCCGTGGTTGGCTGAGATCAGATTGAGCCATCTGATTGAGGCATTTTCAAAGAAGGAATATTCCTGATGCACCGTGATCCGACGATGGAGAAGCATCGATGCATCGTGATCCAACGGTGGAAAAGAGGTGCTGCACGCGCCCCATCGATGACGAATCGATCAGTTCCATGACGCTTTTCTCAAAGATCTTATGCATGCACATGGCATTGCTTTGATGACCCCTTTCTCAAAGATCTTATGCATACACATGGCATCGGGGGTTCGGAAATTGGAGAGCCGAGTGAATGTGCCGCGTGATTGAAAGCCCATGACAAGCGGACAAACACAGCGAGAGAAAGGCAGCAGAAAGTCGTTTGATTGTAAAGGCTTCCACGAATTCGACAAAAAGAGCGAGAAAATGCAGCAGCAAGTTGTTTGTCTGATCCAAAAAAGATCGAGACATGATTTTTGGGCGATCGTCTCTCGCTCGGCAGAAAGTTGTTCGCGACGATGCTTCACCCACCCACACCCATCGCCCACCACCCATTCCTCGTGGACCACCCTATCCGCCCATCAATCCGCGCTTTGCATACTTGGTGGCCTGCTTGCAGCTTTGCTTCGCTGCAAGGAGTTCCTGTTCCTGCAGGGCTCTCAGTCGGGCAAATCAATCCATACTCCCCAGGTTCCTATTGCACGCAAAGCTCTCAGTGTTGCATCATTGAATCGTCTGTCCGTCGCATTGATATCTTGATGTATCACCTACACAGTTTCTTAACCTGCAAAAAATTCAAAAGTTTGCAAAACTGGTCTGAGGTAAATGGACGGAAGAGGTCAGGAGGATTATAGGAGAGGGAGTTGTGGACGGGACTTCCTTGGCCAGTGATCGTTTCAATGCATCTCTTATGCTTTTTTTTCGATATGTTAGAAACGGTAAATTCCATTCTGTCATTTGCACAGTGATTTGCAATGTCCCTTGACAGGCGCAAAACTGTATATTGAAGTTTGGTGTGGAAATGGAGTACGTCATCTATTTTGACCATGGGGAGGTCTCCATGCATTTCCATTAATATGAACAAGAGTGCCCGAGTGCGCATAGGCACTGCCTCCTAGTACAATGGTAAAGTTTGATGCAATTTTTACTGCATTGGGGTAGCCCTGAAGGTGATGATCTCCATAAAAAGGCAATTTGAAACGCACAACTTGATTAGCTTTTTTTTCACAAATTACACATGGAAATTCACAAAAGGAGAGTCCAATTCTCCACTGTAGCACTCCCTCCAAGGAGGCAGTGCTAATAAATGCATCTTTTGTTATGCCCTATTGGTATTGATCATGTATTATAGCTGCAAGTTCAGGACTAATTTTTAGCGTTTCCTTGAGTGGAATGTAACCTTCCCTATAACATTCGAAAACCTCAATGAGGTTGAAATTCCTAACAAAGGGAATAATTTCCTGCCCTTTGTACACATCCTGGAGCCTAATTAAATCCTATGTATGTGAGGTCTTATGATGCTCTCTCCTGCTTCAAATGTGCAGCTTCTTGAGCTATGACGCTTCCATGACGAATTCTCCTTTCACAAAGACAAAAAGTAATATGATCAAGAAGCACGAATCTTATGATCAAGAGAGACTGTATGGAACAAAATGATCAGATGGATGACTGTTGCAGTAGTGCTATACAAACTTACTTGGAAGCAGGCCCTGTTCGGGGATAGAGGTTGACTTACAGTGTTACAGTCAAGTATATGGCAGGTTGTCGATCCAGCAGTTGTGGGCTCGCAGAGACGACAGTTTGAGGGAGGTGAAGCGCTCAGCTGGTTTGTTTAAAACAATTAGATACGAAGCGTTGGCACTTCTATCACACCTCAATATCAGGAACCTTAAAGCTAGCCCACTCTGTGCTACTTAAAGTTTGAAAGTATTTTGTGATGTGTATTCTACCGCAAAAAAGAAAGAGCCTAACTGATTGGTCCTACTGACATAAGACGTTTAGCAAGCAAACATTTGTGCTCCCAACATAAACCTTTGATAGAAAGAGAAGAGTCTTGGTAGCCCTTTACTTGGAAAGAGCAGTGCACTGCCAAAATTTGCCACTTTGCAGACTTTGCGTTCAGGCAACGAAAAGCATTGGTTTTCTGTGGTTTCTACCTGTCTTATTGGTGTCTCTTTAGCCGGATGAATACCTCAATATATTTTTCAGCAGGAGTAAAACTGTGGTCTAAATTTCATCAGCAAGATAAATGTCATGTCTTTGGATGGACCAGTGAAAACCGTACGCTTTAGTTACTGATGCATCTCTCAATCTCTTTTCAAAATTGATTTGCCTGACAGGGTGGTCTATCAACTGGTGGCGACGTTTCTCATAGCTCCAAAGCTCTTCACGACAGATATCTCTCACTGTTTAATGGAGCAAAGGCATACCAGAAACAATTGGACAACCTGTACAAGACACTCAACAGAGCCACACAGAAGGAAGGGAAGGATGAGTTTTTGGACCAAAGTCAAAGGCATGAAGATGGTGCTCTGGATCTAGCTAATGTCTACTACATCAAATTGCTGCTGCTATAGCTAGTCGATGATGCAATAAAACTAGGGGATCTAATATTGCATTCACACCAACTCTTGCTGCTCCAGAAGTGAACTTGTGAGATGAAGAGTGAATCCAAGGGGATTCTTTCTATAAGCTACTTGGGGCTTGACCAGCTGGCTGGCGCTGCTGCAGGACTGCAAGAACTGCAAGTACGCTACATGACTGCAGCTCATGTGGCACTTCAACTGTCTTAAAAGATGTGCCAATAATGATTGAGATTACACAGGCTATTTTAGTCCTTCATTGCACCCTAGAATGTTCTATGAACAAGATTCATTTTCTCCCGAAATATATTTGTACATTAAAGTAGGTTGTACTTCTACACAATAATTTATATATTTGACCTTGGAATACACAAAAAATGACATTCAATTTTGACTGTGGAAGTCAGCATAGGGATGCATGCCAAGCCTGAATTACTCTACATGTGGGCTCAGCCCCCAATAACAACAATGTTGAAGTCTCGGCACTGTAGTCGTTGGCTCAATTATCGAGCAGAAATGAAGCACCCCAGGAATGCTCCTTTAGATAACCCAACGCCACTGTCAAAACATCAGAAAAAGCACGAAATCTTTTGAGCACACTGACCAATTTTTAGAACACCACAAACAGGCTAATATGTATTATTGGCATCTACATCGTGTCCTTAAAACTTGGAGTATCCTAAAGAGCCTTAGTGCTGACCCTCTCTGCTGGGATCAACATCTACATACGGAGGGAAGAGTGGAGAACCAAATCTGCTTTAGACTGGAAAATCTCATTGGTCATTTCTGCATATGAGACTTCACCCACATGGATTAGACTTGGAAGGACGTTGTCCTAGGTGACCTTTACATGTGATTTGCCTCTTTTTTTTCCCAATGAAAGGAACCTTCTATTAACTTGAAAGACTTCATACAAAACAGCAGCCCTGAAGGTGCGGAGTATGGGAAACACCGAAAAAGGCTGAAAGAAAGAACCGGCCTGTTCCAGAGAAACCCAGCTCTCTGTCTAGGGGATCTCTGGTACCAGGGCTAACAGCCAAGGGGGAGGACTATACAACCAGTGAATCCCTTGCGGGGTGAAGATGTAGAAAACTCCTGCAAGCCAAGCCTTGCAAAAACGAGCACGCCTCTCGATAGTTGCCCTGGGGCTTGGAGTCCCACGCTCCCTCCCAAGTGGACCGTAGAGTGTAAATAATATCTTGCCAGATGGCAACTAGGGTGGCGAGGGTGGACTTCCCACCAGGACTCAGGAATGGCTAAGTCAATCTCGCCCATCCGTTGCCCTCCCCCTCGCAGATGCACTAGGGTGTCAAGCCTCGCCTCGGCCTCCATGGGTAATTTGCTCCAACGGCCAAAGGACCTTGCTGGACCACTGTCTCGTTGTGCCCAACCAATGTGAGTCCGTTGTCCGAGCATACATCCCTCCTGATCTCTGATGTCTAGGTGCCACATAAGGGGTTGGCGCTCAAACTCCCCTCTGCATTTGGGCGGAGCATGGATGAGACCCCTTGCCAGTCTCTGCCATACCCTGTGAAGGCTCCTCATCAAGGGGGAACCCTTCCCTGTAAGGGAGGCCTCTGAGAAGATCCATCTATGTGAAGGCTGCCACTGTCCCCTAGTGCGTGGGGCGTTCCTTAGAAGCTCTAGTTGTAAGAGGAGCTTCCAAGGCTCTGCACCTGGGGTGAGGCCACGAACCACCAACTTGCCCAGAAGGGCTCTGCTCTGCATCTCCGGATGCCTCCCAGTGCGTGTGGCATGATCACCATTTGTCAAGCTACTCGGGCTCTAGTGTTCCTCGTGCTGTCTGAATCTGCCCAAAGAAAGTTCCGTACCAACCGTTGGAGGTACCCAATGCATCCTTTGTGAAAACACCAGCAGGAGGCGATATACCAGGCCATGGCAAGGACTTGGTTTTCCACTAAGGCGTGACTTGCTAGGGAGAGTTTGGCCGAGCTTCGGTAGAGAAGCTTGCGCTGAACACTCTCAAGGACCGGGGCAATCTACTGCTCTGCTGTAATGTCAATACCAACCTGGCATCTGAGGTATCTCTCTGTTCGGCCCCCCAGTATCCATCTAAAACCAAAGTCCCTCCCCCACTTATAGATCTCCTATGTCTCCTCAAAGCCTGTGAAGAAACCTATGGATGAGGCTGTAATCACAAACTTAAGACCTTGGCGAGGATCTTGTATGTAGTATCAAGCAGAGTGATCGGTCTCCACTGTCGGATGTCTGATCTATCTCCCCCTTTCAGGATCAAACAAATCCACCCCCTGCTCAAGGATTGAGGGAGAAAGCCTTTGTCGAAAATCTCCTGACAAGCTAAAATGGAAAGGGGTGGAAATAATCTCCCAGAAGTTCTGGAAGAAGGTCGGAGTCAAGCCATCCTCACCCGGGCACTTCTGGGTCGGAAGAGCCTTGAGGGCTTCCCAGAGCTCCTCATCTGTGAAAGGCTCCTCAAGTCTGTTGTATAAATCTTGCGAGACTACTGTCGGAATGTGATCCCAGACTACATCTTGGGCCACAAGACTAGATGGAGTCATCCTCTCCATCTGAAAGAGTTGGCTGTAAAAATCGGTGGTCAGGTCTAGAATCTCTTGCTAGTTAGTGTGCATGATGCCCTGCGAATCCTAGAGACACTGTGCTTGTCGATAGGGGCCCAGTGGTCTGATTTCGTCATCCAGTCCCCCTGTTGCACCCATTGGGCCCAGGAGGAGTGGTAAGAGAACTCAGCCCGTCGGAACTCCGTGTCCTAAAGCTCAAGACGAGTGCTCTCAAATCTGTCGCTACCAGTGAGAACCTGGGTCCTACTCCTTGAGCCTCTCGATGGAGGCGAGGTCTCTCCTCAAAGCCCGCTCACGCTCCTGAAGGGTCCTCCTCCGCCTAAGGGTGTGAGCCTGCAGCTCCTCACTGCTCCTCTGAATCGCATCGGCCACCCATGCAGCCCAGCCCTCGCACGATGTCATCTTTGACTGCTCCCAAATCCCTGCCATGACCTGCTGGATCTCTTCGTCCTGTAGGAGGTCCTCTCGAATGCGGACCCCCTTCTGGGGAGATGTCGGCGGGGCTGATCGAAGTGAAGGACCACTGGAGAGTGGTCTGACATCTTGGTACCTGCCAAAATCCTGATAGATCCGCCTTTGTGGAGTGCCCAGTCCCCAACATAGAAACGGTCTAGTCTCTAGCAATCCATCATATCTCCTCTGTCCAAAGGAGAAGGCTGCCAGGTGTCGTGCTGAAATTTGCCTCTCCACGGGTCTCTACCACTAATCACGAAAATGAACTGCTCCCAGGAGCTACGCTCTGCTGCTGCCATCTCAAAGAAAGAGGCACCGCCCTACTTGTCTTCCCCAAACTCCAGGTTGTTGAAGTCACCTCCAACAATCCAGGAGTCTGCATTCGGAAGACACTCTGATAGCCTCCTCCAAAAGGCCAGGCGGTGCTATCTACACGCTGGGGCATACACGTTCAGGATCCCAATCCTAGACTCTCCTGTCTGAACTCCCATCCAAACTGCCCGTCTTGGAATGAGCTCGCCCTGATCGTAGACCTATGGAGCCAAAGAGTGTGAGATTGAGATGCAGACCCCTCCGCTCCGTAGGCCTATTGCGTGGTAGGCGACTAGTCTTGTCTCTGTATGCTTCTCCAACTAATAGAGCCTTTCTTTCAAGGATTCATGGTCACCCATGGGTTCCTATACTGCGATGCATAGACTTGGTATTACAAATTCGAGTGGGACCATAGCTTCAAGGCCATACACCAATTGAAAAGGTGTGTTTCCTATACCGACCTTGAATGTGGTTCTATATGCCCATAAGGCACCATTTAGTTTCTCTGCCCAATCAAAACGCTGTGTTTCTACTACCTTGGTGAGGATACTGCATATTATTTTGTTGGTGAATTTTGCTAGTCCATTCCCTTGGGGGTAGTAGGGTGTGCTTTCTCTATGGATTACCATGAAGCCAGACAAGAGTTCTTGGATTACCTCATTAACAAAATGAGTGCCTCGATCCGACACAATTTCAATGGGGCATCCGAATTGGGTGATCACATTTTCATATAAGAATCTTGCTGTGCTTCTAGCATCTGCCTTTCTGACTGCTTTAGCTTCAGCCCATTTTGTAAAGTAATCAGTGGCCACAATGATGTAGCGTGCCTGTGTTCCTTTTGTTGCTGGATGTATGGGACCCACATAGTCAATCCCCCCTTTTTCAAATGGTTGTTGTGCAATAATTCGTGTTAGGGGATTGAAGTCTTTGTGTTGTGGTTTAATAGTTCGTTGGCATACATCACAACCTTTTACATATTCATAGGCATCTGCCCATAGTGCTGGCCACCAGTAGCCTACGAGGAGAACTTTTCTTGCTGTGGCTTCCCCTTGGAAGTGTCCTCCTGCAATGCCTTCATGGACTTCACTAAGGATTGGCATGATCTCATGAGGCATTACACATCTTCTTAATATCTAGTCCTTGCCCATCTTGCACAGTTGTCCTGCAATGAGTTGATAGGGTGCAGCCTTTAGAATCAAAATTTTGGCATCTACTTGTTGAGATAGCGAGCTCCACTCGCGATATGCTAGGGTGACCATTGTGCATTTATCTCACCGACTTATTAGCTGGAGATGCGGTTGGTACACCACCCACGAATAATAGCTGGATGACAGCTATCCTTATCTACTCTAGTTTGTGGCTCAGTTAGTATGCCACCTTAGTTAGTTGAGTTTGGTTTGAGACCCACATATAGGGTTCTTTTGGCTTTCACAACTAAGAAGAGGAAAACTATTTTCAGCCTCCACCTTTGTGTGTAATTGAGTTCTTTTGGCTTTCACAACTAAGAAGAGGAAAACTGTTTTCAGCCTCCACCTTTGTGTGTATTCCCCCATTGTGTATGTGAGAAAGCCGCAAGTGAGACTCCTTCCCTCTCTTCTACTATCTTTACATGGTATCAGAGCCTTTTTCATGGTAAGGAGCTCAAGAAAGCAAACCAAGTTCGTGGTGTCCTGGTAAGAGGACCAGTGTTGCTTTCCTATTTCGAGTTTGGGAGCAAATCTCTGCAGGTAGTACAGCCAGCCAGAAGTGCAAGAGTGCACTGTCTCAGATTGAGACGCCCTTCGCGGTGTGGCAAGAGCGTAGTATATATTGCGGGATAGGGTGAAGCCCTGGGTGACTTTATTTTTCTGATTCGAGGCCATTTCGGGGCCTGTTTTGAAGGCGGAAGTTCTTCGCAGGCACTCAGAAAAAGGCCCTATTTTTGCTGTGCGACCACTGCTTGGCTAGTCGGTGAAAAGTTGCTACAGAAATTGCATCATATGCCTATGTGCAGAGATATTGGGAGTTGCAGAATCATGCTTGTTACCTGTTCATCCAAAATCGTCACTAGGAAGTGACTGTGTGGTCAAATACCACTTTCGTCAGTTTTGCAGATCTGCCCGTGTGAGGAAAAAGCTGTGTTTTTTGTAGTGACAGAATATTTTGCAGTGTTCTGTAATGGCATCTGATTCTCTTTCATAGATTGTCACTGAATATTTCGAACTCTATGATTGTGCATATTCAGGATGCAAGTACGCCAAAGGAGGCATGGGATACTTTGGCAAAAATGTATAGCACAAATATGCAAGCCAGGAAAATGCAGCTCAAACAGGAGTTGCACAATGTACAAAGAGAAAATTTGAGCATAAATGACTACCACATGAAGGTGAAGAAAATTGCAGATGCACTTGCTTCCATTGGGTCGCCAGTGGAAGATGATGATCTAGTTTCTGTGACCTTGAATGGTCTAGGAAAGGATTATGCACAGTTTCGGACATCCATTGCCGTCCATGAAAAATTTCCTGATTTTGAAGAGTTGTTTGCTCTTCTAATTTCTGAAGAGCAGAGAAATGGGGGTGCATCTTCTTCAAGAGGAACTTCAAAAGAAACTGTCTTCTACTCAAATGCTAGAAGAGGTAGAGGCAGAGGTAGAGGAGGCCGATCTGCAGGCCGTGGTAGAAATCAGAATATGCAGCAAACTCAAGAAAACTAGTCCTATGCAGGAGGACGTGGTAACTCTAGAGGCAGGGGGAGCCAAAGAGGTCGTGGTGGATGGTAGAGAGGCCAAAATATGCAAACAGCAATGTTGAATGCTACTACTGTGGTAAAATGGGTCATATGGCTAAGGACTGCTACAAAAAGCAGAATGACATTATGAATGGAAAATTGCAGCAAGGCATATATGCATCTTCCAGTAGACAGGGTGATGACAGAAATGAGCATCTATTTATGGTGCAACATATGAACAATTCTGTGACAAGTGCAGAAGAACGAAATGATGTGTGGTATGTTGACTCAGGTGCGCCAAACCACATGACTGGTCATGCAAAATGGATGTAGGATGCAAGGAAAATGGAAAAACCAGGATTTGTGGAGATTGGTGATGATACTGCACATCCTATCGTGCAAATTGGTAAAATTCCTTTTTCTATGCAGGATGGGAAAAAGAAATACCTGTCTGATGTATTTCATGTCCCAAACATCACCAAGAACCTGGTTTCTATTGGTCAAATGGTTGAGCAGGGCTTGCAAGTCAGATTTAATCCTCATGGATGCTTTGTTGAGGATATGAAAAATAACGGTCGCTTGATAGCAAAAGGAAAGAAGAAGGGCAAGATGTTTACGTTGGATGCAGACATGCCTGAATTGAGTGCAGCAATGTTTGCACATGGGACCGGTGTAGTTGCAGATATTGATATCTAGCATAAACGCATTGGTCATGTTAATATACAGTGACTTAAATCAATGCAAGCCCAAAATATTGTTGCAGAGGATTGCCTAATATCAAGGTTGCAGAAATGCATAAGGTTTGTGAAGCCTGTCAATTTGGAAAACAAGCAAGGAAACCATTTCCTAGGCATGTTCAAGAGAGTAAAAAGCCATTGGAATTAATCCACTCTGATGTGTGGACTACTAAAGCTGCATCTATTGGAGGCTGTCACTATTTTGTCACTTTTATTGATGACTTCAGCAGAAAAGTTTGGATGTATTTTATGAAAAAGAAAAGTGAAGTGTTTCGGTACTTCAAAGCTTTTAAAGCTATGGTTGAAAAAGAAACAGGCCTGCAAATAAAATGCCTAAGGTTAGATGGAGGGGGAGAGTACCTCTCAAATGAGTTTGCAAGGTTCTTGCAGGAGCATGGCATAAAGCAGCAATATTCATGCAGTCATACCCCACAGCAAAATGGAATTGCAGAAAGGAAAAGCAGGCATATTGGAGAGGTATCTAGGGCCATGCTAAATGAGAAAGATCTACCAGATTATTATTGGGCTAAAGCAATTGCTACAGTAGTTTACATAATGAATAGGACTCCCACTGCAGCAATACATGGCATGACGCCAGAGGAGATGTATACCGGTAGGAAACCAGACATTTCTCATTTGAAAATTTTCGGTTGCATTGCCTATGTTCATGTGCCAGATGAGTTGAGGTCCAAGTTGGATCCAAAAGCTGAGAAGTGCGTCTTTATTGGTTATTCTCTGCAAGCAGAAAGGGTATAGATGCTATAACCCTTCTACTCGTAAGTTTAGTGAGCAGAGATGTTGTTTTTAATGAGATGAGCAGCTGGTATAAACCAATAAATGTGATGATTGATGTAGATGCACAAAATGGTAATGCTGCACAGAATTCAATGCAACAATCACAAAATATCAGTGGACCTGTAGTGTCCTCTAGCAGTGGTTCACATACTTCGCCATGGACAGGCAGATTGAGATCAGGAGAATCTCCTGAAAGCAATGCAGATAGTGGTACGCAGGTATCATGAAAAGGAAAAGAGAAGGTAGATCAGCCCATGTTTGATGTGAATGCAGGTCACTCTTATGTGGATGGTGAATCCAGTGGCTCAGAACAGAGCATTGATGATGAGTTGGCTATTCCTTCTGTTGTTACACCTGGAGTAAGGAAGACCAGGGATGTTTTGAGAGCACTTCGAAGTGAGCCTGTTTTGCGCAGGTCCACCAGAGCTAGGTATCCTGTGGATAGGCTGAAATATGATGGATTTACAGCCATTCACTATGCCTATATGGTCAAAGTGATACAGGAACCAGAACCCACTTCTTTTGAGCAAGCCATGGGAAATGAAAAATGGGAGAAAGCCATGGATGAAGAAATGGATGCCTTGGAAGCACATGCTACATGGGAATTGGTGCCTTTGTCTAAAGACAAGAATGCAATTGGCTGTAAGTGGGTTTATAAGATCAAGCACAATGCAGATGGTTCTGTGAACAGATACAAGGCAAGATTAGTTGTCAAGGAGTATGCACAGACATACGGCATTGATTATGAAGAAACATTCAGTCCGGTTGCAAGGATGGCAACTGTAAGAGCAGTCATTGCTATGGCTGCATCAAAGGGATGGTCTTTACATCAGATGGATGTAAAGAATGCCTTCTTGCATGGTGATTTGCAAGAAGAGGTCTTTATGGAGCAGCCACCAGGTTATGTTCATGCTCTTTATCCTGAGTTTGTTCGTAGGTTGAAGAAAGCCTTGTATGGCTTGAAGCAAGCACCTAGAGCATGGTTTGACAAGATAGGACAGTATCTTGTCACTATTGGCTTTCAGATTTCCAAGGCAGATTTCTCACTCTATGTGAAAAAAATAGAGAAAGGTATTATGCTGCTTGTCATTTATGTTGATGATTTGATCATCACAGGTGATAGTGATGAAGATATCCTTCATGTGAAAATGTTGTTGAGGCAGAAGTTTGAGATGGATTTGGGAGAGCTGCGTTAATTCTTGGGCATTGAGGTGATTAGATCACCAAGTGGGATATAGCTCTTGCAGAGGCAGTATGGATTAGACATGCTGTCCAAATATGGGATGATAGGCTGTAAGCCTATTTCAGTTCCTTTGGAGCAGAATGTGAAGTTGAGCACAGATGCAGGTGAGCTTTTGGAAGACCCTACGATGTACAGACGCATAGTAGGAAGTTTGATTTATATGACTATTACCAAGCCAGATCTAAGCTATGCTATTGGATTGGTAAGTCAGTTTATGCAGGCTCCAAGGAAACCGCATTTGGATGCGGCTAGACGCATACTCAGGCATGTGAAGTCCACATTGCAGTATGGACTATTTTATGAGGCTGGGGTTTAGATACAGTTTCATGGATACACTGATGCTGATTGGGCTGGTAGTATTTCTGATAGACGATCTACCAGTGGATATGTGTTCTCTTTTGGGAGTGTTGCAGTCACTTGGAGCAGTAAGAAACAGCCTACAGTTGCCTTGTCGAGTACAGAGGCTGAGTACAGGGGTGCAGCAATGGTTGCATGTGAGGTAGCTTGGTTGCATAAGCTACTTTATGATATGCATCAGTCTACAGATGGGCCAGTTGTCATTTATTGTGACAACATGAGGAGTATACACTTGGCAAATAACCAAGTCTTTCATGCTAGAACAAAGCACATTGAGGTGCATTATCACTATGTGTGGGAGAAGGTTTTACTAGGTCTTATTGATCTAGCTTATGTTAGCACAGAGGATCAGGTAGCTAACATATTCACGAAGGCATTGGGTGCAGAGAAGCTGCGCAAGTTCAGAGACTTGCTTAGTGTGTAAGAATTGGGATTGAGCTCGAGGGGGAGTGTTGAGATATCGAGCTCCACTCGCGATATGCCAGGGTGACCGTTGTGCATTTATGTCACCGACTTGTTATAGCTGGAGATGCGGTTGGTACACCACCCACGAATAATAGCTGGATGATAGCTATCCTTATCTACTCTAGTTTGTGGCTCAGTTAGTATGCCACCTTAGTTAGTTGAGTTTGGTTTGAGACCCACATATAGGGTTCTTCTATTTCTTTGTACTTGAGTTCTTTTGGCTTTCACAACTAAGAAAAGAAATACTATTTTTAGCCTCCACCTTTGTTTGTATTCCCCCATTGTGTATGTGAGAAAGCCATAAGTGAGACTCCTTCCCTCTCTCCCACTATCTTTACACTACTGCTTTCGTGTCAGGGGGTGGTCTTCCTACCATTAAGTACCCAATGATATCTCCAACCACTTTAGAACAACATCTATTTGAGATAGTGTCACGGTAAGTCATCTTCTACTCTAGTGGCTTGTTCTCCTGACTTGAGTCGAGACATGTGATCGGCAATGTAGTGTTGGGCACCTTTGTGGACCACTATTTTGAGTCACTAGCTTCTTCAAGATGAACATTACGTTTTGGTGTACCAAATGGCTCCCACCCCTTACTAGGATAGGGACATGAATACCTTGATGCAAAGGCCGGCCATACAATGTTATACATGCCAAGGCCTACACCGGCCCAGTGAGTGCCCCTATAAGAGACTGCCCCTATATAAGGATGATCAACTTCCTAAGGGACTGCCCCTATAAGGATGATCAACTCTTGCCCCAAGAAACCCCATCCAACACAAATGCACTGTTATGGACAGGATGTGGGGTGGATCACCTCTTCAAGGATTGCCCAACGAGGTGAGCCCCCAAGGTGACCCCAGACCCTTAGACCAGCATCAACCTATTGAGCATCGAAAGGGACATATCTCATCAATATCATTGAATGTGATCACTAGGGCACAAGCTAGGTCCATGAGTAGGCAACTTAGAAAACAAGCTCAGAGGGATAAGGTGCCTTCGACCCAATCTAGGGACATGACCCATTCAAGAGCCATTAAAATCGAGAAGGGATTGGTTAAGGTTATCATCCAAAGTGGGTCCGATGAGGACATCACCCACCGTATCCACTTCCACCACATTTGCAGGTAGCTAGTCAATATTGTGCCATGCCCCATTGACCCATGGATGAGGGTAATATAAAAGGGGGCTAGCCATAGAGGTAGAACTTAGAGTGATGGTGCACAATAAATACCTCAACCTTGCAATTGAGAAGCAATGCCTCGTGGAGGCATAACAGTTGGTCCATGACTACCAAGAAAGATGGCAGGGGCAAGGATACCATACACCCAAGATACCAAGCCCAAAACAAAGCTTCTAAAGCCAACCTAAACTAAAGAAGGTGGTTGAGGAGGGCTCAGATCGCACTTCAATGGGGAGGTCACTCTTAAGACACAAGTTGTTCTAAGATGAACTAAGTGGCACTAGGAAGAGGACCCTATGTCTTTTGAGGAATTGCAATTGGAAGGCCGAGAATCCATCACCCAACCTCAAGATGTAGCGGGACTCACTACATTCTTGTCTTACGAAAATTAACATCCCTACTAAGAGGGAATCCTATCATATGAAGAGATCTCTCCAATTGATGAATGGACATATGGTCACACCTCAGGAAGTGGCCACCAAGGTAATGGAAGTCCCCACAGAGGAACCAAACCTGTTGAAGATCCTAGTCAATAAGTTGGGCCAATATTTCAAGAGTGATGATACCAATGTTGTGCTCCTAATTACCTACCAAAGAAAGAATGCCATGGCAATCTTGGATGGAGGAGAATGTGTTAGCATTATCACACTAAGCAATGCTAGGCTAAATGGGGAAGGACGGAGATTGAAAACACCAACCTGGTTGTCAAATTAGCCAAAGGAGCTATAGCCCCCAACTGATAGGGGTTTTGAAAGACATTAAGATCAAAAACTTTGTCCTCACCTACCATGTTTGGTTTGTTGCAATGGATTTCTATGGCCAACCAGATGGTTATGATGTCATTTTGGGAAGACCCTTCAAGTGTGCTGCAGGTCTAGTCCTTCAAGTGCATTGTAGGTCTAGTCCATGACTGGTCCTCAAATAGGATCTATCTGCACAGGGATGACCAAATCATTTGGGTTGACCTCTAGACATGGAAAGCCCACCCCATAACCAGCAACTTATATGCCTCTTTTTTGCCACTGAGTCACATACTACCCAGACAACTGCCTCTAAATGTATTCCAAGCATGCAACAAGAAGTGAGGATCGAGATGAGCAGCGGTATGCTCCGTTGCCAGAGCTCGAGTTCTCACAGGACTGGGTGCATGTCCTTGCTACAATAGATGCAATTGAGAGGGTAGCGACAAAAATGGCAGCCCATGATCCCAAGGTGCCTAGAAACATAGTTCCTCTAAATATGATTAACATCCTAAAGGCATCATTAGAAGAGGGCTAGGGGGTGCCATAAGTGAAAACGGATCTTCATTGGTTGAGGTATGTGGGTGCCATCACTGCACACCACAAGTTCTTGACGAATAGGGGAGCCAAGCTAGATAGAATCAAGGCTCCCCTAGGATCCCTAAAAGCAAGGGAGACCCCTCTAAATACATTTGAGCCCCTACTAGACGTTGATCTACTACTAAAGGATAAGGCCCTGAAAGCCAAAATCCCCAAGACTCCTCCCATAGAGAAGCAACCCCCCCAAAAGGTCTTGGAAGACGAAGAGGAAGAGGAGGATGATTTACATTAGGTCCCCAACCAATTCAAGGCTTATACAATCCAAGATCACAAGATAATTCTTGAGCAAGCCAAGCAAACTGTAGAATAAGGGAAGCATCAAGCATATGATGTTCTACCAACCAAGGTCAAGAAAGTGGACATTGCCTCAGACAAAAAGACCCTAAACCAATTTATATAGAAGATGAGCTCTCCCCTAAATAAGAGGAAGCTCTTATTACCATCTTATAGAAGTTTCAGGATTGCTTCACTTGGAAATACACCGACATGAAGGGAGTGCCACTTGAGGTTGTACAGCACAAAATCCCCATGATGGATGCCATTAAACCGGTGTGACAGAGACCCTACCCGATGAATCCAAAGTACAAGATGATTGTTCGGGAAGAGATTCAAAAATTGATCAATGCAAGATTCATCTATGAGATTGATCATATATGTTGGTTATTCCCAATAGTCATAGTGCTAAAAAATAATGGCAATATTAGGGTATACGTAGATCTCAAAAAAGTGAATGCCCCGTGACTCTACAAAGCATGTCCCCAAGAGGGTCACTGGTAAGGAAGCTTATAGATTCCTAGATGGGTTCTCAGGATTATAATCAAGTGTCCATCATGCTGCCATAGGATCATCATAAAAATGTATTTACCCCATGGAATGGGGAGTTGCATGCAAAGGGAATATAGAGTTTTACTGTGGGTACATGGGTTACTATCGCCGATTCATTTGCAACTATGCTGACATTGCCCACCCATTGTACAAATTGTTGGTCATATTCTACTAGACGGAGGAATTGTAAGAAAACAATACAACGTCTGTGCTCAATAGATAACAGGATCTCATACGCAAGAGAAAATAGATAGTATGGAGAATCAAAAATTTGATTACTGTAGAATTGATACAATAGATGGCACTGCCTCCCAACCGTGCGCTCCTATGAAAGAAGCTTCGATGGTGAGCTGGAAATAGTAGAAGATGGAGGCTAGATGCTAAGGAATCAGGGTTGCTATAGCCAGTTGATGAAATGGGCTTCATGGGCTTGCTCTTATATAGCCACCACAAGTAGCTGGTTAGAGCCAATTGGACCGACCAGTCTACCCAAAACGGTCGACTGGGGTTTGGTCCCAAAATAGGCCATCGACCACATGATAGAAGTGGTGTGCAAAATAGAGCAACTGACCTATGGACACCGTTCGGCCCAGAGCCATCCGGGATCATCTGAGGCTCCAAACGGGCCCCACAACCCGAGAGTGAGCTGCCCCAAGAAATGCTCCATCTACCCTCAGTGTGGTCAGTCATGGGATGCCTTCCCGCACTTGCATGTAGCCTAGTTGGCAGTATGCCAACTCTATTTGAAGCCGTCCAGCCATCAAGCCACACATGGCCCCCATCTGGTGTCCAAATCAGGACCTACCAAATAACCGAGCTACTCAAATGCCTTCTCCTCATATGGGGGGCTTGCAAGTAGAGTTAGATGATTCCTGTGTAGTTACACGTGTAGTTACACAAGAGTGGAGCATTGATATCTAACAAGAATGTCAAACCTCCTATGAAACCCTCACACTTGTCCTAGCCTCAGCCCCAACCTTACAAGCACCTAATTGGGACCTGATCCTTCATTTCCATGTTGATGCTTCAAAGTTTGCAATAGGGTGCATGTTGATGCAACCAAGCGAGTTCAACTTGGACTTCCCGATATACTTTGCACAAGTAGCCAACTAAACAATGTAGAAATTATATTATGATTGAATAGGAGGGACTTGCCATGGTGTATGCCATGAAAAAGTTTAGGCATTACTTGCTAGCCAATAAGTTTTTCTTCTTTGTAGATCACCAAGCACTCCTCTACTTGGTCAATAAACCATGTATGACCGAACGCATCAAGTGGTGGATGCTCATCCGTTTGGAGTTTGATTTCACCGGTCACTGCTGTAACGAAGGGATGCACACACTTTATGGTAGACCACATGTCCCACATTCCCAATGGAGGACCAACCATGAGTGGAAGATGATCTTCCAGATGCCCCACTATTCCTTATTCACCTAGTACTATAATGGGCACGAGAGATTGGACAACAATTCCTAGCCAACGGATTCCCTCAAGATAAGGCCCTTAATAAAGATCGGGCCATGAAACTTGTTAAGGATGTGTCCCGATATCAACTAATTGCCAGCAAGCTCTATCACATGGGCAAGAATGGCATAATGCACCACTGTGTTTGTGAGGATGAATTTGTGGAGGTGTTGGATGAAGCCCATTCGGGCATCACAAGTTGTCACTTCGTTGGAGAGCTTATAGCTCATAAGGTGTTACAAGGAGGATTCTGGTGGCCAACTCTTTTTGCAAATGTGGCTAAGTTGTTAAACGATGTGACCCCTACCAGGTGAGTCTCCATTCCCCATAATCAAGACTATATGCCGCTAATAGGAGTCCTTATAGATCAGCCCTTTGAAAAGTGGGGTATTGATTTCATAGGACCAATCAATCCAACAGGTCAAGGGACTTAAGCCTGATATATTATCATGGCAACATATTATTTTACCAAGTGGGCAGTAGAGGACAAGGCCACCAGAAAGGCAGATGTGAGGACAATTGCCAAGCTCCTATATGAGAATGTGATTTTGTGCTTTGGCCTCCCACTGGAAATTGTGAGAGGTCGGGGAACACGTTTTATTAATGATATGATCTGCATTTTAATGAGTGAGTTCCTCATCATTCATAGGAAGTCCATACCCTATTACCCCGAAGCAAATAGCCAAGTCGAGAGCTCAAACAAGATCGTGTGCCACACACGGTAGAGGCCAGTCTTTGTAATGACTGGGAACATAAATTCAGAGTGGCACTTTGGGCTTATTGGATGGCATATAAGGTTGCCACTAACTACTCACCCTTTAGCCTAGTGTTTGGGGTGGAAGCAATCATGCCTAAGGAATTTATCATTCTAAGCCTCAAAGTTGCAATTAGAGATAGATTATCCGAGGAGGAGATTCCAAAAAGGCTAATCGAGTTGAAAAAGCTTAATGAAACAAGATTGAGAGCGGCCTATGGCATTAAACTTGAGAAATCATGCCAGAGAAAGTGGTTTGACCACAATCTTTGAAACAAAGGAATGGGTCCTTTTTGGGGGGGGGGGGGGGTTGAACTCACAAAGCACTAAAGTTACAACTCCATCAGTTAATTCCACCATGGTAACCCCTCATCTCTTTCTCTCCCATTGGTCTGCTGCTAGCCCCCACACAGTCTTAGAAAATGTCAAGAAATGTCAAAATGTCCAAAAACACTTAGATAGAACTCCAGAGTGGCTTTCCAAGAAATACGCTGAGTTAGCAGTATCTCCACGTGCTCGTCGGGTTATTATCTCCATGTATACATTGGGGTATTATCCCCATGGCCCTATCGGTTTACTATTGCATCATCCATCGGGTTAGCTCTAGCAAGTTCACCGAGTTACTGCCACAATAATATCTGAGAGAACGTGGATTGTTGTCATATTGCCCGATTTACTAATGCAATGTGTGTTGAGATAGAATTCTAAATAAACAGCCTTTTGGGCCAAAAATCCTCTACGTTAACACTTTTAACAAAACTCTTGCAAATTTCTCCTAGAAATTTCTAGCTATCAAATATGCCTCCAAGTCCATCCTATCTACCTTCCCGCACCCTAGATTCTCCTAGTCTACATGAGTTCACACTTAGAGTGTTCTGACAACTCTGTGAGTGACCTTTTTGCCATTTACTACTCCATCCCCATGGAGTACTGTCAGACCATGTCTCTACTATCATCTTGTCTATTCCCTCTACCACTCTGTCCCCGCAATCCAACCATCTTCCCCCCTCTCTACTCTGTCTACTCTCCCTCTCTCTCTTTCCCTTCCGGTCATGCAACTCAGCAAGAGCTCATAGAGTAGATCCATGGTCAGCCCTTTCCTGAAGAAAGTGGCAAGTCTCCACATCCCACCCAGCCAAGTGTAGGAAGGTCATCCCAGTTGCCCCAGTTTACACTAAGCATTCTATTACTACTTCCAATACCTCCCCCTAGTTCATGAGACTGGCTCACTACCCTTAATAGCATGTCCATCCACTCGTTCTTTCACTAAAAGCCTCACTTGATTTTTGCATCTCTTATCACAAAGGATTTAGCTAGCTAATTGAGTACCTCAATATCCGTGGCACCACATCACCTACTAACCTTTCACCAAGGTAAGTGCTAACTAGATCTAGGTTATACTAACCTAGCCTAACCTAACCTATAACTAACCCTACCAAACAACCAAACCTCTAACTAATCTAGGTTAAACTAACCTTACCTATTGTTGGCTCTTTCCTACTGCTTTCGTAGGAAGAGCTGGGTATTCTATGTTTGCAGGGTTCCGAGGCTTTTTGTCACTGACAGATATATTGGGGTTGTCGGTTGTAGTATATGTGTAGCTTAGGACCTCGAGTCGTGTTCTAGTGAGAGACGTAGGCTTAATTGTGATAAGCAAACAAAGTGCATGCATGTGTAAAAGGAATGTAAATCATCTTTGTTGAGGTAATGAAGGCTTTCGCCTTCATTGGGGGTTGTAGGGCTTAGGAGAAGTTTAAGGGTTAGAAGGAGGTTCCAAGGTTCAGAAGGAGGTTCCAGGGTTCAAAAGGAGGTTCCACGGTTTAGAAGGAGTCCAGGGTTAGAAGGAGGATCCAAGGTTCAGAAGGAGGTTCCAGGGTTTAGAAGGAGGTTCCAAGGTTTAGAAGGAGGTTCCAGGGTTTAGAAGGAGGTTCCAGGGTTCAAAAGGAGTCCAGGGTTAGAAGGAGGTTCCAGGGTTCAAAAGGAGGTTCCAGGGCTTAGAAGGAGGTTCTAGGGTTCAGAGTAGAGTACATGGTGGAGAATTTGTCTCCCTCATAGATCATGGAGTTTAAGGGATGAGGAACAAAGAGTTTAGAAGGAGCATAGGAGTGGGAGAGGAAGAAGGTGTAAGAGCATGGGGGAAAGAAGAGAGAGGAGCAAGGAGGAAGAGGGAGGAGGAGGAGAGAGGAGGAGGAGGAGGAGGGAGGAGGAGGAGGAAGGAGGAGGAGGGAGGAGGAGAGGGAGAGGGTGGGTTCCAGGGTTGGAGGAGAGGGGAGGAGGAGTTGCAAGGTTAGGACATGCTTTTCGACATGCAGTGCAAGGAAGCATGGACACTTGAGACAAATGTTTGGAATACCAAAGTCGACTCAACATAATGCCCAAAGAGTGTGGGGTTCATTCCATTATGGGGTATTTATACAAGTTCGAGAGCTTCTCTCTTCGCATGTAATACAAAGTTGTAACACACAGTTGTATCACAAAGTTGTATCACAAAGTTGTAACACAAAGTTGTATCACATTCTCTTTCTACATAAGTTCATGTTGGCACAGAGTCAACATACTTCCAGATCCATTTTATTACCCATCCTTGGGTTATGGATTATTTTGATTTCAGAGTTGGGATGCCATGTGCGTAATCCAGTGGCTGTTTAGCTTGTGGCATGCGAGTCGTTCCTGCTATAATGCTTTTGCACCATAAAATTTGTAGTCTATAGTCAAGAAGCTTATTTCCTCTTAAGGGTAGATGACTGTGAATGTCAGAGGGGATCTCATTGCTAAGGTTGTGGACTCTGCCATCGAATCTTGTTGGGAAGAGGTTTGGCGGGGTCTCCTTGTTGAGGCTGGCATTTCTTGCTATCTTGCATACATGTTGGATGTGATTGCACCGTAGCATTAAGCTTGTAGATAATTAGTATGCAAGTTCTGATATTTTTGCATATAGGAGATAGCTGTGATGTTTGGCGGGGGTCTTGTTGTTGAGGCTAGCATTTCTTGCTATCTTGCATACATGTTGGATGCGATTGCACCCGTATCATTGAGCTTGTAGATAATTAGTATGCAAGTTTGATATTTTTGCATATAGGAGACGGTTGTGATGTTTGGCGGGGGTCTCGTTGCAGAGGCTGCAGACTCTTTTGCCAATTCATCTTGAGTTTTGGCATAGCTTCGTGTACTGCTTGTGAATTCATTACATGCTTTGAGAGTATGGAATGAAAGTGTGTGATACTATTTTTTATGCAATCTATTATGTGCCTATGCAAAATCATGTGAGTGCATGTGATGTGTCTAACTATATGCTTATTTGTGGGATTTGATAGGGAAACTAAGACTCAAACATCCCTAATGTGCAAAAAACATGCATATGCAATGAGTGTGCGCGTAATAATCTAGTGCAAACTATATGTGCAAAAACGTGCATATGCGAGGGAGTGCTTGTGATACAATCTAATCCTAACTAAGGAAGACTTGGTTTCCCAAATCTTCATTTTTGTCAGGGATGGCTTGCGTGTTGATGTAGTAGCGCTTCAGTCAGCTCCCGTTTATTGTTGTGTTGAATTGGACTTCATCCAATGTTTCAAGCAGCACAGCTTCAATGGGATTCATCTTTCGTACTCGATAGGGTCCTTGACCTAGATACTTCAGTTTTCCCTTGTGTACTTTGGCATTATATAACAGGACTAAGTCGCCTTCCTTGATGTCTTTAGCTTTCAGATTTCTGTCAAACCATGCCTTTCTTTCGCGTTTTTTTGTGTCATGGCATGGTAGGCGACTAGTCTTGTCTCTGTATGCTTCTCCAACTGATAGAGCCTTTCTTTCAAGGATTCATGGTCTCCCATGCATTCCTGTACTGTGATGCGTAGACTTGGTAATACAAATTCAAGTGGGACCACAGCTTCAAGGCCGTACACCAATTGAAAAGGTGTGTTTCCTGCACTGGCCTTGAATGTGGTTCTATATGCCCATAAGGCTGCATTCAGTTTCTCTGCCCAATTAGAACATTGTGGTTCTACTACCTTGGTGAGGATAGTGCATATTATTTTGTTGGTGGATTCTGCTAGCCCATTCCCTTGGGGGTAGTAGGGTGCACTTTCTCTATGGATTACCATGAAACTAGACAAGAGTTCTTGGATTACCTCATTGACAAAATGTGTGCCTCTATTCGACACAATTTCAATGGGCATCCGAATCGGGTGATCACATTTTCGTATAAGAATCTTGCTGTGCTTCTGGCATCTGCCTTTCTGACTGCTTTAGCTTCAGCCCATTTTGTAAAGTAATCAGTGGCCACAATGATGTAGCATGCCTGTGTTCCTTTTGCTACTGGATGTATGGGACCCACATAGTCAATCCCCCATTTTTCAAATGGTTTTTGTGCAACAATTGGTGTTAGGGGATTGAAGTCTTTGTGTTGTGGTTTGATAGTCTGTTGGCATACATCACACCCTTTTACATATTCATAGGCATCTGCCCACAGTGTTGGCCACTAGTAGCCTGTGAGGAGAACTTTTCTTGCTATGGCTTCCCCTTGGAAGTGTCCTCCTGCAATGCCTTCATGGACTTCACTCAAGATTGGCATGATCTCATGAGGCATTACACATCTTCTTAATATCTAGTCCTTGCCCATCTTGTACAGTTGTCCTGTAATGAGTTGATAGGGTGCAGCTTTTAGAATCAATTTTCTGGCATGTACTACTTTCATGTCAGGGGGTGGTCTTCCTGCCATCAAGTACCTAATGATATCTCCACACCACTCTGGAACAGTGCCTATTTGAAATAGTGTGGCATCTGGTAAGTCGTCATCTACTCCAGTGTCTTCTTCTCCTAACTTGACTCGAGACGTGATCAGAAATTTAGTGTTGGGCACCTTTCCGGACCACGATTTTGAGGTTGAATTCTTGGAGCAAGAGGAGCCATCTAGTTATTCTTCCTGTGGTACACAGATGGTTCACAAGATAAAGCAATGCTTAAGGGTCAGTGTAGAAGACAAAATCATTTGCTAGTAGATAGTGCCAAAATTTCTTTACACTATACACCATTGCTAGGGCTTCTCTTTCTGTGGTTGTATAGTTGATCTCTGCATCATTGAGTTGTCGACTGGCGAAGTAGAAGGGGTAGTCTTTCTTATGTTCACCAGGTTGACAAAGCACACTCCCAATTGCATACTTGGATCCATCAGTATGGACATGAAAATCAATATCCCAATTGGGAGATATAAGGATGGGTGCTATGATTAGGTGCCACTTTAAAAGCTCAAAGGCTTGGTCGCACTCTTCAGTCCATAAGAACTCCACTAATAATTTGTAAAGTGGTCTAGCTATCATGGCATACCGCAATATAAATCTTCTATAATAGCCAGCATGTCCCATAAAGACCTGTACACCTTTGGAATTTGTAGGAGGAGGCAATTCCATGATGATTTTGATTTTTTCCATGTCAGTTGCAATCCCATGTTGAGAGATTCACTAAAGACATCCAAGAAGTTATATATTTTGGATCCTGCCACCTTTACCAACACTGTTTCTGTTAAGGGTAGGGGATAGTGATCCCTAATTGTGGCGGCATTCACATTTTTTACTATTTGTTCTGGGACCTTATTTTTCATGGGACAATCTATGCAGGCATGTCCTATGCCACAATCTCTGCAGAGTGGTTGGAAAGTAGCTGGGTTACCACAACGAGGGCACTCTACGATCCGATGATTTTCTCCACAACTGTAACACTTGATTGGTGCTCGAAATGTGTTGGGTCGTACTTGATTTGCATAAACTGGTATGAGACCCTCTGCACCTTCTACATAATACACTGGGTACTCTACTTCATACTCAAATAGCGAGTCTACTTCCTCAGCTTATAATTGATGTATTGGAACTGCCGCCTGAGGAGCTGGATTTGGTGCTCTTGGATACGGTCATGGATTCAGATTCCTGAGTAGTTGTGGGACTTGTGTCCGAATGGGAATAGGATTTAGCCTCAAAGCTGGGGGTGCTTGTGCAAGTGTCGGTTGCCTGTATACTAGCATGGGTGCTGCTTGGTATTGTGGAGGTCGAAGCGGATTGTTGTGCATGTTGAAGATGCAACTGTTCTCATCATGGCCGCTGATGACGCAGATATGGCACCACAACCGTGGCGGCGGATTTGCTTGTGTAGTGATCCTGGCTCTTAGGACTAGGCACTCATTTGCTGTATGATTTGCGAGGCAGTGTGGACACCAGACATTTTCTCGCCGTGGATATGTTTGAGTTGGTGGCTGAGATAAGTGGAGTTTTTGATCCATGGCCTGCATCATGTCTTCTTTCAGCTTCATGGTCATGGCCTCTAGACAATCTTCATTGGATGTTTCGGCAGTGTCCTTTGATTTACCCTTTTTCGAGTGCTTATCTTATGTATTAGACCTGCAGTCATCACTGCTAGTGTCTGAGTCTATCATGCCATCCTCAATGTCAATGGCTGCCGCATGAGCAGCACTGAATGTTTCATAGCTGCTTATCTTTTTCGTATCCTTTCAAATTTTCTTTCTTAGACCTACTATGAACCATGATATGAGGTACTTTGCATCTGGGCGTGGGTCACATTTGGCATTTAATCTCTTCATCTTTCCCAGGTATGTGCGTACATCTTCCCTCCAGTCTTGTTCGACCTTGCTGAGTTGGAGAGCGGGATCGTCTTGTAGCCTCTCCATTTGAAAGCATCGTTTGATTTCGGTTTGAAGTAGGTCCCATGTGGCATGTTCTTCCATGAGAAGGTCGAGGTACCATTCTGATGCTTCATCAATTAAGGCCATTGGAAACCAAGCCACCTTGGTTTCATGGGATTGATCACCACCTGCTCGACACACGGCATCAAAATGCTAGAGGAAGCGGGCTGGGTCACCCCTACCAGTATATTTGGGAAGTTCCAGTTTTCCCAAGGGGCGTCAGCCGTGATTGTTGTTATTTCTTCGATGGAAGAAGTTGTCAGCATCTGCATCAAGCTCGATATCCCCATCATGGTCATGATGGCGTCCAGCCATGTTGGGGTGTGGAGGAGGGAGTTGTTGAATCTCAGGGGGGGATTTGAGGTAGAGGATTGGTGGGGGCGGTGGTTGCAGCGGAGTTATATGCTGATGTGGCAAGTGTTGGAGTCAAAGGCATTGGCCGGAACATAGGTGCATGCA